>NW_010138144.1:0-19078 GCF_000699245.1 Pterocles gutturalis | reverse complement strand
GGAGAGGCAGGGCAGGAGATGAGGTGCATCAGAAAAGCAATTTAGTGTGTGTGCCAGAGTGGAATAACAAGGGTAGTGGTGGGTCAGCGTTGGGGCACGTCACTGGAGCTGTGCACCCCCCAGAATTGTGCCATTAGGGGCGTGCTGCAAAACGGGATGGAGCCGGGCTAGGGTCAGGCTGGGTCTCAGCTTTGCCCAGTGGCTTGGAAGAGGTTGGCCTCTTATTTCCAGTGCACTCACTCTCCCAACTCCTGTTTCCATGTCTGATTAATAAATCATGAAGTTTGCCCAAGCCTCCCTCTGTCCCCACCCAAATACAAACATTCCCCATCACCGCCACCTTGCAACTAGCAGAGCTTCTCCCTCTGACAATCAATTACCCTCCGGAGATGAAATTATTGTTTAATGGCTTTTGGAACAGGTTTCTGCTCTGACATTCATCACAATCAATAATGCATCAGCGGGGACAAAAGAAATTACCTGCCTCCTGCTAAGTGAGAGAGTCCATTTGTATTCTGCACGGTCCCTTCGTGCCCACTCAGCCGGCAGCCGCGGGGGCATCGTGCCGATGGCATGGGGGGCGGCTGGCTCCCGGCTCAACTCCGGCAAAGTTTGTGAAAACTTTATCAGTGCTCTTATTAGCAGGGAAGGGTGTGAGAGGCAGGAATAGGTGATGGAGGGATGCCTAGGGATGGTTTGGGATCGGCTTTCCTTAGGATAAGATGAAGATTTAAGCTGTGCTTTGCTGAGAATACAACTGGGATGGATAAGCCTTGCTGCTGGACTAATGAGAGCATCCATGGTGTGGGGTTAATGCTCTGGGGCGGGGTGAGAGGATGGGAGGGCTGTGGAGGCACTGAGAGGAGAGAGAGGACCATGGCAGGGAAGCTGAGGGGTGGCAGGTATCTCTGTACGTGTGTGAAGTGATATTAAGCCTGGCCCAGGCTGCCTTGCAGGCATATCTCCAATGAGGCAGGAAGCTGCTTTGGCTTTTGCTTAAAGTGAAGAGAGCAAAGCGTCCTCCAAGGGTTAGCTCTGATCTCTCTCGCTCATCTCCCGAGATGGGGTATGATATCAGCGTGTCCCTGCACGGGGATTGCCGTGATCGATGCATCTGCAATGTGAGCAGCGCGTCTCCTAATGTGTCTGCAGCCGGCCTCCGGGTTATTCAAGGTCCTCGGTGGGAGGGGTGACCACCGGGTGTGTTGCTGCATCCCAGCAATCCCAAAAAAACCCATTGTTACGGCAGGCTGGGGGTCTGCAGAGAAAGCTTCGCTATTTCTATATATAAATTGTCAGATAAAAAGCACAAATACTGAACAGACAGAGGATGGTCCAGGTGCTGCTCCCTTTAATGTGACTTTTAAGGTACTGGGTCTCCAGCAGCATCATCTCCCAGCTTGTGCTGTGGTCCTTGGCCTGGATCTCGCTGTGATGAGGTAGCAATATTTTATTTTAAGCAGCAGTCCCAATTAGTGATGAAGTGGGGAGCCTCATCAGCTCAGCACCTCGAACACTGCTTGTGTTAGAGCCACTTGATGGCTTTTGTTTGTTTTTCCCATCCCAGCTGCTGCTTTACCCTAGGTGGGAGCCGGGGACATGGTGATGGATTGGACGGCACCAAGTGTGCTGAGCAGGCTGCACGAGGGTCCCTGCTCTCGCTGTGCAAGGCAAGTCCCTGCTGTTGGGCTCTGGGTGGGGAGAAAACCCCTCCAAATTTCCTAGTTCTTTCTTTTATTGCTTGAAAAAGAACATGTTTGGTAGGCAGCCTGTTTGCACAAAGAGTTGGGGAATTGTGCAGCCTCTTGGACTTTCCAGGACATAAGCTGGCTCCCTCTGGGGGATGGCGTATGGCCAAAAGCTCTGAAATTCTCTATTTCTGGCTCATTGGGGGGCTCTTTGCAGCTGGGTGCCTTTTCTTACATCAAGGGATATAAACCCTGAAGAGCATCCTGTGGTCCTGAGAAACTTCTGCCAGGGGAGGCTTACACGGCAAATCGGGATAAAGAAAAGCTTTGCTGTGACTTTTTTTGGGGACCTGGAATTGGGTCCTTGCTGGAGGTGGGTTGAGCAAAAGGGTTTGACATCCCTTTGAGCAGAGTCTCGTGGTTTCGGGGCTTGCTGGTGATCACCATCCTTTGCTGTGGGATTCCCAGGTGGCAGCACGAGGATGTCAAGTGAGGAGTGAGCAAACACGGAGTTGGTAGAAGGTGGAGAGGAGGCAATGAGAGAGGCGAGCGGCGTTCCCACCGGCACGGTGTTTAGCTGTAATCTAACATGACTTTCCCCTCTGTTGGCGAAGGGGTGCCGCGTGATGTTCGCATTCATTATCGTGTCATATTCGATTGACTGCCAGAACCCATTACGCTCTCTCCCGTAACGTGCCCAACGCTGACAAACCCCATTCGCACGCTCCGTAAAGGTCTGCGCCTCGGAGTCGGCGTGGCGTGCTGCGGAGGTGGGAGGCCATCGATACAAACGTCGCGAGTGGCGGCCTCGGGTGGAGGGTTCTCCCCCCCGCTGCTGCTGCTCGGTTGGGATGCAGCTGCGCAGGATGGGTCCTTTGCAAAAAAATAAATTCATCATCATAATAAAAAATAATGAAAGGATAAGCAGGGTGCAGCTGGAGGGATAATGCTCGGGGGGTGTGCATGCACGAGGGTGCTCCCGGGCTGGTGTGGAGCAAGGCAGGAGGGTGATGCAGCAGTTTGTGTTTCCGAGGCTCAGGAATTGTGGATATTGGTTGTAAAATGTCCTGGAGAAAACTGCGTTTATAGCAAGCTCTGCTTAGCGCTCTGCTCCTGTGTTATTGCCTCTGTCTGTGCCCAGGGAGGGCAATGGGTGCTTGCAAACGGAGGAAAAAGCCCTTTTGTTCCCTGTGCAATAGGCAGTAGGCAGGGAAATGCCTTTTCTCCCTTCCCCCGCCAGGAAAATTTAAATTCAGTGTGGGGGAGCACATCCCTGGAGCTTGCTGCACAAGTGTTATCAGCAGGTGCTGTGCGTGGATGTACACATGATGCTCAACTGCCTGCAAACACCTATAGCTCCCTCTGCACCTCCCCTGCCTCTTGTTCCTTTAACCTCTCCCAGGCTCAGGTCTGGTCTCCAGATGATCCATGCAGCGAATATTCAGCTAAAACCTCCAGAATCCCTTCCCATGTCCCCCCCCAGTGCAGCTCTGTACAGTAACCCCCTTTGCTCTGGTTTTTCCCAGTCTGAGGTTTCTGCAACTTTCCCAACTTTGCCCCAGCTCCCTGCTGATGGATGCGGTGATGAAGCTGTAGGACGGGTGCTGTCCTATGTGCGGTGTCGAACTGTCATTTTTCTCCCAAGATCTTGAAAGGATTTTTAACTGTCAGCTCTATCCTCCATATTTACTCCTAATAATCAATATTGATTTTCTCGTAATACCATCCATCTGGATGCCATGCCTTATTTGTTGGAAGATGAGAATCTTGATGAGCTTATAAAATAAAGGACATTTTTTTCCTCATGCATCTGCACGCACGCATATGCAGAAATACCCTGTTGAGATAATTATTCTGCTTCTGCTGGGGGTGGAAAAAAAAATCAAGTCATTCTCTGCAGCTGCAAAAAAAAAAAAAAAAAAAAAATCCAGTTTTGGCCACTTCACTCCTGCTTTAAGGTAACCTGTCATTAATATGGGGAGAGAGATGCCCTGGTCCAGGGATGCTGCTGTCCGTAGGCAGGGCGATGCAGCAGAGATAACCTGAAAACAAAAAGGGATTGAATGTGACTAAAGATGTGCTCAAGAAAATATAAGGTTTTACCCAACCTGTTGGAAGAGAAAGTCGACTTTTTTTTTCCCATTTTTGACAGAGGACTGCCAGATAAGATGCTTCAAATCGGCTTATTGAATTATAAAACGCCGACATTTTGAAGCAGAACGCTTTGCTTTGAAGTGAACTGCTGAGATGTTTCATTCTGACATTTCCCAATTGACTTTTTTTGGTAACTTTCTGCACACCTGGTAAAAGTGAGATTGGGAGGGGAAAAAAAAAAAACCAACCACCCATGCAAGGCTTCAAAATAACTGCTGAATGAGTAAAAAATGCCATTTTCTAGATAATTCTCATTAAACCCAAGCTGTTTGGTGTCTCCTTCCTCTCCATCACTATTCACAATCATGGTCCAAATTACCCAGCAGCCTGTTTTTTTTTTTTCTTTTTTCTTTTTTGAACCAAGTATGGCACAAGTCCCATTGAGTTGTGCATCTCTGAACCGTTGGAGGGGCTTTCATGAGTATTAAGATTTTTCTCTTCTTTTCCACTCAAAATTTCCAGATTATTGAAATTAACTCCTAGGGGAAGGGGGGGGAAGAATCTCTTCTGCTTTGCTATGGTTTCATATTCATTCTTTTTCAATTGGTATAAAAATATCATCTCCCTTTGGGTTTGCTGCGAGGGGGATTTCTGGGAGAAAACTTGATAAATATTCACTGTTCCGCACAATTCAGTTTGGAGTTAAGCAGGATAATAAAGTTGCTGCTCTTGCCAGAAATCGCTGTTGCAGTTGAGAGCGGAATTGCTTTGCTTCATTTTGGGATTTTTCTAGTTCCCTGGTGTGGATGGGGGGTCACCGCAGAGCCTGGAAAGGATTTGCTGGGGGAGGGACAGATTGGAGATGTCTCCAGTTCCTCCAGTTAGTCCATTTGTGTGTGTTGGTGTCAACATCTCTTCTGGCAGAGGAGATGCAGCTGTTTCCCGTAGGGTGTGTTGGGATTTGTTTTTTTTCCCTGATGTTTGCTCCTCATCCCCCCTCCATAGGCTCTTGGCCATGGGATGGGATTTGTCTCCCCCCTTTCTGCAGCAGGGATGCTTTGCACAGCAACCTGCATGGAGAGAAGGCTGGAGGGTTGTAATATGCACCAAAAAGTGCCTTAAAAAAAAAAAAAAACAACAAACCCAAACTGTAAGAATAAATAAAACTAAGGAGAGAAGGAAAATTAAACATCAAAAGGAATGAAAAGGCAGCGAAAGCCAAAGTGAAGTTCTGCTTCTCAAGCGTCTTTTGTGGTTTTCTTTGCACGTCCCGCTTGGATCCCTCTCGGTTTGGGGGCTGGAGGAGGGGGGCAGAGAAAGCTGCTGCTGAGCAAAGCTGAGCCAAGGATGCTTCGTATGGAAATAACCCCTCCCGAGGGTCCCCCAGCGCCAGCACATGAAAGCCCTGCCCCTGGCACTGCTGATTAGACAGCCTCTAATTGTCTCCCGTGTCTGCTCACAACAGAAATAGGGGAGAAGAGAGAAACCCTGACCGTGTTTGCTGAGCTGGCCGAGTTCCTCAAATAACCCCCCATTGCCTTTGGGGAGGAAGAGGTGGGTACGAGCGAGCTGTGGCTCCTTCCCCGCCGTGATGCTGGGGATCTCCCCAGCCTGGTGCCCGCAGGGAGAGGACGAGTGTTTGGGTTAGTTTGGGGTAAAGCTTCGACTCAGCCGCCTGTGCTCAATGAGGCTTTTCGTTCAATATCTCTTCATGCTGAGCCTGGGTGTATTAATTCGAGATTTGCCCACGATCAGGGCATAAACATAGACTGCAAAGAAAATATTGGATGCTTCCCTCAATATGAGATAAAAGTCAGAGATTTCTTCTCTCCTTCTGCATGTTGTCATAAAATCGAAGCTGCCCATTTGTTCTGACTCATGTCTGGGACATGTTTTGGTCCCCAAAGGAGCAGCATCATCCCAGCACAGCCCTGGGGATGATGAGGAGAGGGATATCCCCGGTGCCTCCTGGCTCTCGAGGTCGGTTTGCAAACGCCTAGCCAGATGCTCGGCTCCGCATGACAAATATTCCAGGCAAGTGTTGCTCTCACATCGCGTGCATGTGCAAAGGAGCAATTTATCAGAGCGATTTTTATCCTCATTAAGGCAAATTAAGCCCACAAAGCTGGTTACAGAAGAGGAGAGGGGAAAAAAAAAAATTAAAAAAAAAAATCGGTGTTCATGAAATATTTATTCAAAACAGCCATTGTAATAAATATTTGAAACCTGGTTATTAATGTTAAATCATATCAATGTCAAGTGCACGTCTCCCATCGTCTGTTCTGCTAATTGGGTGCAGGGGTCGGCAGACCCATCGCCCTGCCGGGTCAGCCGGCGCTGGGTGCCCGGGGCCGATGGTGATGCTTTGCTTTCGGAGGGTGAGGGTGAAGCCTCAAATGCAGAAATAAATGGAAGGGGAGCAAACCCCAGGGCTGGGCTGTGAGTGGCGTGGCTCTTGTGAACCCTGATCGTAACCCAAACGCCTCCGCGTGAGAGCTGATGATTATTTTCCGATATGGTATAAGCACCGTGGTTCGTCGATGGGGTGAGTTAATTATCCCGAGGCGGCGTAAAATAAGGGCTTGTGCTAGAAAGCAGCAGTCTCAAAACCAAGAGAATAAATCTCCAAACTGGGATAATAACCCAGACAGGAAAATCAATATTGATTATTAGAAGAGGGGGCAGGAGGCAGGAACACTGTGAGGCAAAGGGAGGATGGTTGTGGATAGCCGCTGCTTAAGTGATGACCTGGGGGGGGGGATGCACAAGAGCTTTTCCCAGGGGACACGTGTGCGGTTTGGCTCTTTGTTGGGACCTCGGACGGGGCTGGCAGGAACCTGGTGAGGCTTGGCAGAGTCCGCGGAGGGGAAACCCCAAACACTTGGCCTTTTGGTGTGGTTTTCCCCAAGCTGTCAATGTCTGGGGAAAAAAAATTTTTTAAAAATGCGTGTCAATTACCAACAGAAGCAGCCTTTGCTTCAGCTGACCTTTTGTTTGAAATGTGCTTTGTATTTATTAGAAAGCCAAAATGCAATAAGAACTTGAAATGGAAGCGAAACACTTGGTTAAATCCCAAACCCGATTCCCATCTTTTTCCCCCCGTTTCTTGCAATAGGTACTGGAGATGGAGGTGCCTCGTAGCTGGTGTGCGTGGATGTGAACACACTGCCTCGAATGGGTCGAGTAGAGACAAGGGCATCCCTTGCTTTGCTTGCAAACCTCTTGCTGCCTTGCTTTATGTCCGCTGACAAGTAATGCTTCCCCGTGCCTCAGTTTCCCTGCCCTGGAGGTGGTCATTTACTCTGTAATTATTCAGAGGCTGGTCATAATTATTTAATGCATCGTTGTTCAGAGAGCAGTAGGAACATAAAGCATGCAAAGCAGCTGGATGGGCATCCAGGAGAAGCAGACATGGAGCTCCCAGTTCCACATCAGCCCAGTCCTGCTCATCCCCAGCAGGCACTGGGGAAGGAGGATCCTGCTGCCGGATGGGCTCAGCTCAGCCTCAGTGGACCTGCGGTGGCTCTGCTCCACCCAGTCCCCTTTGCAAAATACATTTGAGTGATGCCAGTCCTCCAATCTGAGCAGCAGTGGGTATTTATTAAAAAGAAAAATATTTGAAGTGAGCAAATAAATAAATGGTAATTTAGTCGTGGACCCAACCCAGCCTCCCATAAAAAGCTGATGTAGACCAGATTTACAGCGCCGTGCTGAGATGCTTTTATGTGAAGCAGAGCTTCAGAGGGAAAGCCATCTATCAGGCACGGAGCTGGAGTGAATGAGATTTAAAAGGCAGCTTCCTTTTGTTCCCTAATAGCTTGGACACTTGGGTGTGAAAGTGGGGGAGGCGGGATGGGAGAATCGGAAGGTGTTGGGAATGGCATTTGTAACGGCAAGGCTGCGCACCTATTTTAGTAATAGGCTTTAAACATTTAAGAAGGTGAATCCTCTTATTTCCTGTGTTTATTTTCTCCGTGGCTGTAAATTTATCAGTCGGGCTGGACTCTGCTGCAAGCTGTGAGCAACCTGATACAAAACCGGAGACCCTGGGTGCTCGTTAGTGCAGGGAACCTGCAGCTTCCCAGCTCGCAAGTCTCCTGTGTTAATCTGAATTTGCTTTTTTTAACTTGGTGATTGCTGTCTAGTGGCTGTGGGGAACTCTTCTCCTCCCCAGCATCCCTGCTCTCCCCTGGGTACCCGGCTGGGAGATGAGATCCCCCGGCAGAGTGCCTGCATCCCTTGCAGGACCACTGATGCTCTTGCCATCTCTCTGGAGATGGCATCCCCTGGGAAAACGCCTCATTTTTGGGCTGAGATGGGGACAATGTGTGTCTGCCCCATTCCTGAAGCCACTGCTCCTGCTCTCCACCCATGCAAAGGTGATTTGCAATGTCATTTGCACTTGCTACGGGTTTTTTTCCTCTGGAGGAGTACAGGCCAGTAATTCCAGTCTGCCAAAGAGAAGGGGAGGAAAAAAAAAATCATTATCTTTAATCTTTTCGAAGGGATGAGCAGGTGATGGGAACAAAGAAATGGGTAAAGCAGGAAAAGAAAAGGGTGGACGAGAGGGTGTGGAAGGAAAGAGACGAGATAGGAGAGATGGCTTTCAAGGGCGCGGATGGGAGGAAGAGGAGCACAAAGGGCTGAAGGCAGGGAGGCAGCCAAGCAGGAGCCCCCAGGACCTCTCATTTTGGGGGAGCTTAGTGCCACCTCCTCACCACGCCTGGGGGCACGTCCCCTCCTGGGTGGCACGGCGATGGGGACAGCATCCCCCCCATGCTGGCACTGGCTCTATCCCAGCACCAACAGGATCCAAACCCAGCGGTCACGGGCATCGCTGGCTCTGAGCTGGCGGTGACTCAGCCAGACCCGATCTAACGCTGTCCTTAGGCTGTAATTCCCTCAAAAGCCTGGGCTTAAGCTGCAGCAATTTATCTCTCATCCCCTGGTACACACAGAGGTTGGGGAGGGGAAAAAGGAGTGGGCGCTGCGGGGAAACTGGGATCTGGCAGAAATCAGAGGCTGGGGCTGTTGCTCATGGGGTTTTGCACTTTTCCAGCAGCACTATGCTGTGATCAGAGCATCTTGCTTTGCTGCCAGCCCTGGGATGGTCCTGGAGCTGGGTCCCTCCGGTCCCTCTCTCTGTTCAAGCAAAAGTCTGCCTAAGTGTGAGCATCGTGCCTGTGCGCCGCTCCCCAGGGGAGGGATGGGAAAACCAACGTTGCTGTCGGCTGTAACATCTAAGGGATGGCTGGAGGGTGCTCGGGTGCTTCGGCGATAAGCACGTTCCAAGGGACTCGATAAGGGGAAGGTGTCCCAGACCTGCTGGGAAAATAAGTTATCCTGACATTGCAATATCCAGGGGATTCGGATGGACACGAACCAGCCCCCTGAACGAGAAAACAGTTTCTAAAAAGACAAAATGCATTGCCTTTTTATTTCAGGTGTGAGATGACTCAGCAGTGCAGGTGGCTGGTTTTTCCACACTGACTAACAAATAAAAAGAGAGAGGAAAAAAAAAGGGTGGTGGCAATGCAGTTGTGGGGTGATCAGAGCCGAGTCCCTGCTGCCCTGTGGTTTCCTTTCTCCCCACCTAGTCATAGGCCAGAAAACATTATTTTTGCAGGAAGACTGTAAGAGTTGTCTGATTTGGGACATCCCTGCCCCGGGATGGGGGTCTGTGATGGGGAAGCAATTCCCCATTCGGCTCCGAGGCACGGGCTGGAGCGAGGTCTGGAGCGAGCGCTGGCTGAGCGTTTATAGGATATGATTTCAACTATTATTATAACTATCCTGTATCGCATCGCCTAATAAAGACATCAATTTAAACCCCTTACAAGTGGCAATTACCTAATAAAATGCAGTAAGGTTCTTCCAACTTGGCAGTAAAATTAGCATTACCGGGTTTTTAATTAATAGCCCAAGCCTGAATGGCTCTTGGATGTCCTAGGCGAGAGGAACGGCTGCATGATTGTGCATGCAGATGGGACAAGATGAGGAAAAAGAAGTCCATTAGCCCCGGAAGGTCTCCGTGCTCAGGAGACAGATGGGGTGCTGGAGGTGTCGAGCAGCAGAGGGGACGTGTGGGGTCCAGTTGTGGTACTGGAGCGAGCGATGGGGCTGCTGGGGGTCACTTGCTCCTGATGCTCCTGGACCGAGCAGCAACACCATGAGCATCACAGTTGCATGAGAAATCCATCTGAAAGCCCAAAAGCTCCTTGAAACTCAACCAGCGGCTCAGGGCTCTCGGCAAAACCCCTGTTGGAAGAGCCGCAGGGTTTTGCCATCACCCCTTCTGCCCCCAAGGGCTGATGATGTGCTTTTCCCGCTGTTTTCCCCATGCAGGCGGGATGCCAGCAGGGTCCCTTCCCCGCTGAAGCAGAGCTCGGCGACGACGCCGTCCCCGGGGAGCCGGCTGAGCTCTCCCTCACCGTTCCAGCAGCGCGCACAGACAATATTTGATCCGGCGTAAAAACGGGCTGCTACAAAGTCAACCTGTCAAAAACCGCTGAACAAATCTGAAATGGCAGGGTGACTTTATACCTCGCCGGCGCTCTGTATCGTGTAACCGCAGGGTTTTTGATGCGGTACGAGAAGCCCTAGAGCTAGGCTGACTTGCGCTGTCAAACCCTGTCCTTTTTCCTAGCTCCCCATTCTTTTTTTTTTTTCTTTTTTTTTTCTTTCTTTGCAAATTGGGAGCTCGTGGCTAGCTGGCAAGCTGCCTGGGGGAAGCAAATGGCAGGGGACGCGGCGCTGATGGAGGGAAGGACCCCCAGAGCGTCGCTTACGAGGGTGGCTCCGTCAGATGGAGAAATCGCAATGCTCCGGCAAGATTGCTTTTCTGGGAGGGGTGGGGAGAGGGAGCACAATCTTGCCTGCAAATGTGCGTGTTGGGGAAAGAAGAACCAAAGTGCTGCGTTTTAGCAAAGCCAATTTCTCCTCGGATAGGGAGGCGGTGGGGCGAGAGAAGAGGTGGTTCAGATTGGTGCTGCCCCAGCTAATTGTATTGAGAAAATAATGAAAGCATTTGTATGCGCTTGTTCTGCTTGTGTATAAACTATAGCAAATAGAAATTCACAGGATTTTGTTAGTTTGTGGGGTTTTTTTCTTTTTTTTTTTGGTATTGCTGTTCTCAGGCAATTTGGAGCTGGGAAATGATGGGAATTCACTGTGCTGGTGGAGCCTTCATCCCCTACCGTACTCCTCCCCTCGCTGCCCAGGGACAAGCAGGGGGACAGAGGGATGAGGTTTAGTCCTGGCTGTGCCCTTGCCTTTTTTTTTTTTTTTTTGTTGGTAAATCTGCTCCTTTCGCCCGTTTCCAGTGCAGCGTGGGAATCCCTTCCCTTCAGCTTCCCCTGTTTGATGGGATGGTTCATCGCATGCTTGTGTGTGAGCGTGATGATGGAGAATGCAAAGAATAATTGCTTAAGGTGCTGCAGATCCCAGACCTGGGATCAAGCTGCCCAGTATTCAGGCAGTTTGGAGCCAGGGACAGATCCTGCATCTGTTTGTGGTCAGTTTGGGGCTGTGCCATGTGTTACGGAGCTGCAGGCGTAGCTCTGTGGGGCAGAACCCAGCATTTTCTGCTCATTCAAGGTTGTGGAGCCCAGATTTGAGCCTTGCAGGTGTGGGATAGACGAGAGCCCTGACTGAGGACAGAGGGATGGAGAAAAGGAGCTGAATGAGCTGTGCTGCCTCTTTCCAGGCTGTTCTTACTGGTGCTCAGCTCCCTTGCCTTGCTAACTTTGGAGACAGTAAAGAGAAGCCAGGAGCCCCTTCATAAAGTGTCACTGATGTGGAAATACAGGATCAAATGAGTAGCAATTCGTGTGTCACCGCATGACAGAACAAAACCCTCTACCGAGGAATTAAAGCCATAAATATCCTACAGGGCCCCTTCGTGCTAACGTGTTCCTGACATCTGGAGTGGCAGCCCACTGGAACCTCGCTGCTGTCAAAGAGCTGCTGCAATTAAGTCATGAATGCAGAGGGGAGAAAGGGGGGAAAAACAATTTTTTTTTAAATGACTTGGCAGGTGATGGAAAACCAAAATACCCTTTTCCATTAACGTGAGCAAATTTACCTTAAAAGGAGCTAGGTTAGAGACTAAGGCAGTTAATTGCCGGAGTCATTCCGTCAGTTTTTGGTCTCCTCGGGGCTGGCGCGGGAGCGATGGAGGGTCTACGGTTGGGTTCCCACCTCGGTCTGTGCTGCTGCAATATTTAACGCTTTCTTGGGCTTCTGTGCTCCGCCATGGCTTGACGGGCAGGCGATGGCGTGGAAACGCGGCCGCGGCCGGTGATGGGGAGGCAGGCGAGGGTTTCAGCCAGGCAGGGCTGGGGTTTGCTGCGCCAGGCGGGAGCTCTGGGGGGTTTTATTGCATGGGGGGCACTGCCTGGTGTCCCCATCGCATGGCAAAGGATGGGGGGGATGAAGGAGACGTGCTGGGTCTGGATGTTGTTAGCTGGGAAAGGCTCTCAGGGTGGTGGGTGGTGGTGTAATCAGGTTGAGTCGTGCCCTTTGGAAGCTGGAGGAGCACGTCCCTGCATCTCGGGCTCTCCAGGAGCCTGGAGGGTGCAAACAGCTCAGATCAGTGATGCTCTGGGTGAGCATCACCTTGGTGCTTACTCCAGGGGAGAGCTGGGAAGGGGCACATGGGGGTCAAAGTGTTGTAGTACCTGTCCCTGAATTGCTCTGCTCAAAATCAGTGGGTTTTAGGTTTTTTTTTCCTCTGCCAGCCCAAGGAGGTGCTGTGCAGCCCCTTGCAGATGGTCCCCACCCCGCTGTCCCTCCTGCACTGCAGGGTTTCATTTGCTCAACCAGGCATTAGCCGCAGCATCCGTGCAAACCTTTCCCACCCTGCAGAGCACCCAAACGCGGTCCTGTGCAGACGGGGCGGCCAGGGCTGTCTGTCCATCCCATCCACGGGCAAACGCTGCAGCCGCGGTGGCTGCGAAGCCTCATTGGGATTCTGCGCGGCTGCTCGGTGCCATCCTGCGCGCTCGCCTTGCGGTTGCTCTTCACGGAGCGCTCGATGGCGATTTGCATTTCTAGAGTTTACAGGAGGTGTCACGAAGCAGGATATACTGGCAAGCTGTGTCTCGCAGAGAATTTATTTTCTCGGGGGCTTTTTCGCTCCCTCCTTTCCAATCTGGCCGGCTTGATTTCGATTAAAGCATCGAGCTGCTCCGTTAGATTATAAGGCACCAAACCCAATAGCAGGCTTTGTGTTAGGCTTGGCTTTTTTCCTCCTCCTCCTCGCCCCGCCGTTTGGCTCATCTCCAAAGGGCCAGCCGTTGTGAGACCGCCACGTACATGTCTTCCCTGGAAATTTTTCTCACCGGCCGTCTGAAAAAAAATCAGGCAGCAGAATTGATCCCATATGCCTCGGATGACCAGGCTGAGCTCAGAAATAATGAATCGCAGTTAATCAGAGGCTGAGAAGTTCACAAGTGCTTCGGTGACTTTTTCTTTTCATCTTATTTAAGGTACTTACAAAGCAGCCCCAGGCTTCAGGAGCAAAGTGCCCAGCCCTGGCTGGAGATGGGTCCTTTTCAGATACCGAAGAGCTTGTTTGAAAATTGCCAATCACTTTCGGCTGCAGTTTGCTAAACAGAAAATTATTCCACTGTCAGCTTGGTCTCAATCAAACCGTTTTCTGTAATTTTTTTTCCCCCCTGATAATTTGCACGAGTTGGGGGGAAGAAAGACCAAAGCTGGATAACCTGCGGCAAGCGGATAGAGATGCTCTGGTGTGTGCTCCCTTCTGCTCTAGAAGTGATGATATTTTCTGATATGTGATTCGGCACGGGCTCTCAAGGGCTGCTAGGAAGGGTTGAGGTTTCTTCTATCCAAAATAAAGGCTGTGGCATCGCCTGGGGAGGAGAAGGGTGGTTTTGCTGCCCTCCTGGGGCTGGGACCAGCTCCCAAAGGCAGGGAGAAGCCCATCCCTTCTCCTCTGTGGAGCCCTTAGGGTTCCTTCCCTCTCCTTCCCTGCTGCCCTGGGATGGGAAAAATTTCAGTATGGGCAAATTGTGGCCTTAAGTTTCTGTGCAGTTTTGCAGGAGGACAAGGGCTGGAGCAGCTCCGATGAGTCCTGCAGTGCATGCACATGGAGGGGCTGAGCGAGGAGGGATGTAGGGAGAAGCAGCAAGGAGCAGGGATGGGGACAACTGGTGTGTATTCTTGCCAGCTCTAACGAGCCTGGTGATTGCAGGCTCACCGCCACAGCTTCAAGGGTAATGCTGCCATTACACACCGTCCAAGCTGTTCCTCGCCGCACACACCTGACCGCAGGGTCTGTCCCTAAGCCCCAAGCACCCCCTCCCCTGCGAACTTCCCAGAGCATCAGCTAGGTTGCCCCGGCTACACGGCCAGCCTCTTGTATTATTCCGGGTAAATAAGGTTGAGTTTCTCACTCAGAGTAAATGGCCTCAGAGTCCGTGCGGTAATTTGGAGCCAGCTTGCAGTGTCTGGGACTTGAACTCTCCAATCTGGCCTGCAGCAGCAGCGCTGGGCAAATTGCTCACAGCAACTAGTTTCCTCACCCCCGAATGGGGTTTTGTGCTGACCCAAGCGATCTACTGGGCACGTGTGTTTTCAGCCAGGAAAAAAGAAATTAAAAAAAAAAAAAAGCAAATTGTTTCCAAATGGTACATGTTTTCTATAAAGCCAGCTATACCGATTTTTTTTTAAAGGGATGGTGAAAGAAAAAAAAGCCATCTGAAAATGTATTTCAGCTGGTTCAACTCCTCTGGTCGTGTTTTCAGCCCTAGGAATACATGTGCGTGTTTTTAATTGACCTGCTGTGTTGGTGGCTTGTTCTTTTGGGTTTTATCAGGAGGCCAAACATTCTGCATGCCTGCCCTGGATGGGAAAATTGAGGGGAAAGTGCTAAAATAGGAACTATCGTATTACATGCTATCGGAGAACGCTTTCGGCAGAATTTAGATTTAGACCTGGATAATGCAGGGTCCCTTGGCATCATCTTGATGCTTTCTTCCAATGTGAAGAACCCCTGGTTTATAAGGAATGGGTTAACCCTTTCTTTCAGCCCTAGAGATTGAGGTCCATCCCTGCTCCAGCTGTTTTCCAGCTGTTTTCAGGACAAGAACCTGCCTTGACTCTCTCACGGTCATAGCAGTGATGGTGTCGGATGCTCTGCTTCCCCAGGAGCCAGCTTGGGGTGGCTGTTTGACCACATAAACCTGAAGGGCATCTCCATTCCCCCCCCCAGCCCCTCCTGGCTCGTACCACACACCCGTTAGGCTGCTCGGGAGACTGGGAACTGGCAGCTCCCTAACAAGAAAGGACCTGGAAGCGCGGAGCGTGGGGACTGCGCCGTCTTGGCAGAGTTGTCTGGGCACGTTTATTGCACAGAGCCTCATTATTTATAGACAGCTCTGGAAGTCTTTCGCTGTGTCTCACTAAGCAGACCTGATGTTTCCTCCGAGACGGGCTGCTCAGACGTGTGCGGGAGCCGGCCACGCGCCACTGCCCCGGGCACCTGCCTGCAGAATCCCACCCTGCACATCCCCTCGGTGCTGGGGTGCCACTGGAAAATATCTGGTCACCCCCTGAAACACCTGTGGCCCTTGCCATGCCAAAGCATCCAAAATGTGTGCCCAAGGCAGCTCCTAGGCATCGCACTCCATCCTGGGACCGTGCTTTGCCTTCAAACACCAAATTATGAAATACGAGTTTGCTTATGGGAGTGTGAGCCCTGGGGGCTGCCTGAGCAGCATTTACACCTGCTCCCCAAAGTTGATGGGTGTCCTACAGTGACGGGGCTGCGGAGGTGAGGAGCTTTGTTTGCAATGGGTGCAACGCTGCAACCACCGTTCTGGTTAAAAAAGGAGAGCGGCGTCCAGGGTTTTGACTTAACTAATGCTGACATCCTGAGGGCAAAGAGTTCCTCCCCGAGGAAAGCACAGCAACATTAGTGAAGCACAGAAATCTCTGGCTTTGTAGTTTTGCTGCATGATTTATAAGCCACAGGGGTAAAAGGAAGTTTTTTTTCTCTGAAAATACTAGGGAATATTTCAATCCTTTAGGTTCCTTCTTGCATTCCCATTCTCATTTTAACTTCACTTTTATGACATCCAAGCTGGGGTTCAGCCCTCCCCGGTACCTGTTTGCAGGATCCGGTACCTTAACGCCTGGCTGCCGGCTCTCGCCATCGTACGGCAGTCATCCATCACACAGCACCATCCCACCTCCCTCTGGGCTCCTCTAAATGAGCACCTCCTGTTCAAAATAGATGGGAAAAGACCAGTGACATATATAACACGTTGCATCATCTGGCACGGGAGCAAGACATCCACCTTCAAGGTTCTTGCCAATGAGTGGGATGAGTTTTGTCGGTGCTCAGAGCATGGGGCAGCTGAAATCCAGGTCTCAGCCACCGCGTGAACTGCCAATCAGGTCAAAAAGTAAAACTCTCTTTTAGTAAAGATTTCAGAATGATGGAGGGCTTTGTTTCATTCTGCATTTGCAACGCTAATGTCTTCTTCCCCTGCGCTCCCACCCACTCCTCACACTCAGCCCCAGACTCTCTACTCACATGGCTATCAGTGTCACTTCTGAAACATGTCTTTCCTTGAAAAATCCAGCTTTTCATCAATTAAACATTTTTTGACAGCTTTTCTGAAACAAATCTTCTTTTTAAAGAAAAAAAAAAAAGAAAAAAAATACTTTTTGCTTTCCTGCAAAGTTTTGGTGGTTTTACCTTAAAAGACTCCAGCGCAGGGGGCTGGGTGATCCCAGCTTGGATGGCAGGATTTTGGGGTGTGCACCCTTGTGTTGGGCTGCTCCCCTGGGTGCTGTGGGGCACAGCCCCGTGCCTGGAGCTCGTCACTGTTGCTGTTAATTGAATGCTGTTGCAGAAGGGATTGGAGAGGGGTGGAGGTGCATGGGATGGGTGTTTGGTGCTTTGCTGATGTGTCTCGGGTCACAAGCGAGCTCCTCTGCAGGATGTTTTATTTCTCCCCCTCTCCCATCCTCTAAAATCCCCCCCAGGTACCAACCCACCCAACCTTCCCATGTAGCCAAAGCCATCCCTGGTCTGGCTGGTTGGGGTCTGGCTCCCTCCCAGTCCAGCCCAGCTTGCTGCTGGCAACTTTTTGCAGAAAATTCCAAGCCCAGCCAGATAAAACGTGACCACGTTGTTTATATCAAGGGCCACATTGCTGGACCCGTGCTCCCAAGGCACGAACCTCGTGCAGCGTGGGCTACAGGCATGAGCCTTGCACAAGGTGTCCCTGCCTGGCTCTCATCAGCTCATGAGCTGGTTTTTCTCAGAAGAGCAGGTAAATCCTGGGCTTAATCACCTTGATCCTCTTCTGCTGCCTGACTTGAGTCCTCCGGTGTGACAAAAGAGTTGATGATCTGAAATCAGTCCCTCCCTAGAGGACGTTCCCTCCGGTGCTTCCTCCTCTTGTATTTGCAGCATCCTGTGTTTCGGGAGCAAGGGCTGAGCATCACAGCCCAAGCACGCCAACCGCCTTATAAACCATAAATAAAACAACCGTGTCCTTTTGCTAAGCAGCAGAAAACCTAGCAAGAGATTTGCAAATCTAACCTCTGCGGCCACCTTTGCCCAGATTTTGCCCTTTTGGCTCCGAAAAGGTCCCATTATCTTCTCTAAATGCAGTTGAAGACAGTCCACTCCCTTTCTCTTTACTGAGAATACTTGTCTGTTTCCTCCATCCTTTTCCTCCCATCTGAATCAGATTTAATTTTCTTGTCTAGTGACACTTGGAAGCCCCTAATGAGCAGAAGGTCCCATCCCGTAGTGCCAGTCATACGAAATGGGTTTCGTGGGCAGACAAATGCTTAAATGATAAGATGGAACTGGCAGGACATGATGGCTTTGCCATGACTTGCAGACTCCTTTAATTAAGGTGAACATGTTTAGCTGGGAAAAAAAGCACAGTCCATGAAAGTATGCTAAGCATGTTGATTTAATTGGCAATTACTGAATTTAAAGTAAGCACTCAAGTGTAGCCAAACCCCTTGTAAAACAGAGTCTTAGCCCCAACTCCTCTGAGGCAAGCAACAAGAAAACGAGGCAGAGAAAGATTCAATCCCTTGGCCAAGGTTGTGTGGAAGGATGGGACGGAGCTGGGAACTGAGCTGGTTTTTGCTGGAGCAAGCGGTCCTGGGGCTGTCGGTCCTCTGCAGCATCACTCGCATCCGGGGAGCTTTCTCCTCTCCCCACATCGAACCATGCCGCTTTGGCAGCATCGTAGAGCTCGCGGAGGCTTTTTTAACACAATGTTTTATTGTAAATTGGCTTTACTGCCTCAGTGGTGTTCCCTTCCCCCTTCCCAGGGGCACTGGGGACGTCATGGAGCAGCTGGCGTGAGGCTGAATCTGTCTTTTGTGCTCCCAGCCCAAAACGGTCCCCTGCCATCGTTCCCCTCCGAACACAGAATCAGAATCACAGAATCACAGAATGTTAGAGATTGGAAGGGACCTCGAAAGATCATCTAGTCCAATCCCCCTGCCGGAGCAGGACACCTAGATCAGATCACACAGGAACGCATCCAGGCGGGCTTTGAATGTCTCCAGAGAAGGAGACTCCACACCCTCTCTGGGCAGCCTGTTCCAGTGCTCTGTCACCCTCACTGTAAAGAAGTTTTTCCTCATACTCAAGCGGAACCTCCTATGTTCCAGCTTGAACCCATTGCCCCTTGTCCTATCACTAGATGTCACAGAGAAGAGCCTGGCTCCATCCTCCTGACACTCACCCTTCACGTATTTATAAACATTAATTAGGTCACCCCTCAGTCTCCTCTTTTCCAGGCTAAAGAGACCCAGCTCCCTCAGCCTTTCCTCAGCAGGGAGATGCTCCATTCCCTTCATCATCTTTGTGGCTCTGCGCTGGACTCTCTCCAGCAGTTCCCTGTCCCTCTTGAACTGAGGGGCCCAGAACTGGACACAATATTCCAGATGCGGTCTCACCAGGGCAGAGTAGAGGGGGAGGAGAACCTCTCTTGACCTACTGACCACCCCCCTTCTGATACACCCCAGGATGCCATTGGCCTTCCTGGCCACGAGGGCACAGTGCTGGCTCATGGTCATCCTGCTGTCCACCAGGACCCCCAGGTCCCTCTCCCCTACACTACTCTCCAACAGCTCAGCACCCAACTTGTACACAAAACACATCGGTGTTTTGGGTCTGCAACAGCCTCAGACCATCCCACCAAATCCCGGCCCCCTTCACCTTAGAGAAGCTTCATTTTTTTTTTCATTAGCAGCAGGTGCAGAATTGTGGTGAATGGGATGGAGTCTAG
>NW_010138143.1:0-58140 GCF_000699245.1 Pterocles gutturalis | reverse complement strand
CATTCTGTGATTCTATGATTCTATGGCAGAAGCAACAATATGTGTTTGTACACCTGGGAAGTTGACAGCAAAACCTTAGGCAATTAGCAAGAATAGAATGTAACTTTCCTTTAAAAGTCTCAAAATACTATTTTGGACAATTAATCTTAAATATAATGGTATTTTTATACCTATCTGGTTGTGCTGTGTAAAGCACTTGTGAATTTTTAAATTCTGAAAGTTTCCTCTGTAGTTTAGTACCATTTATAATACATGTCCTGAAATGCCATTTACTGCTGTGGAGCTTTGGGCATCAAATACATTTAAAAACATTTTAAAAATAACATTTCTGTCTTCAAGGATCTGTAAGGTAAGGCCCCATTCATTAATGGGCTGTAGGTGAATGGTTTTCAGTCTGTGGTCTGTGAGACTACAGGGTTTAAGAGAAGCAAACTAACCTTCATGAGACTCAGGCTTGTTTTCTAAGAGCCATTGCCTTCTTTGTGTGAAGCCTGCATTTGAAATCAGTTACCGCATTAGCAACAGACAAATCGCACCAATATTTGTAGGACCAGGACTGACAGACCAGCCCTCCCACAAAGAGGAAGCTGTTTATGAGATTCAGAGTGTCCAGGACTTCCTGTAGTACTTTCTTCATTATTCAGGCCATACTATATACTGGATTTACTGTCTTATCAAGCTGTCTTTGGAGATGGGTCTAGACATCTGCTTGTCAAAAAAATTCACCACCTTCTCTTTTTCTGCTTCCAAAAATGGGAAAAATCTCTGTTCTTACAGCTATCAGTCACTACTCTGAATTTGCCTTAAACCTCCCTGTGCATCTCTTTTCAGTCTGGCTTCAGTTAGAAATGTTGAAAACTATTTTTCTAGTAAACCTTGTTAATTTCATTATCTTTCTCATCCAGCACAACCAAAATCTGTGATAGCAATTCAGCCCACAAATTCAGACGCTATGAATCGCTACACAATAAGACTTCTCTTTGCAGTACTTTCAGATAAACAAGCCATTTGTTACAGGTGAAACTTGCTTTCTCCTTCTGGCCTCACCAGACCTGATGCCCAACACGTACATAATGTCTGCCGCTTAGAAAATATTCTGTTAAGGTATGACAGCATCAAGCAAAATTCTCCTGTATTTCTGCTGTCCTGACAATACTGTCGGTGTTAATATCTGTATGGAAGAGCTGCATAGAGGAACAAATTGTCTGAGACAGGACTAAACATAACATTCTTTACTGTTAAAATATAGACAAACTCTGATCTGTAATCTTTCCAAAATTTGCTGCTAGACTCTTGCAAGTGCTACAAAAGATCAACCCTAGAACATGCCATCACAGAGGATACCTATATTCTCTATCGATCGGCCCCAAGACTTTGCCGCTCTTGTGGATACTCAGTTTTTTCTCCCACTTTTCTACTGTACCTATCTGTGAAGAAGAAGCTAAAACACTCTGTAGTATATAGTACAATAATATAGTAGCAATTTAATGAAAGAAGATTAATTACTAAAGAAAAAGAGATCTATACATTTCTTTCATGTCCCAATGTAAAGCCAAACCCAGTATCAAATAAGTTAAACTAATGATATTTTGTTCTCAAACATATACACAAACAGATCACATTCATCAGTTTTATTAGAAATAGCAGTGTTAGTGATACAGCAATATAGGGCTTACAATTTTGCTAAAGGGTGCCCACTTGGACTGAAACTGACTGACTGACTGTCAGTCAAAAAAGTGCATCCAGAGCATCAAAATCACAAAGCTAAGGAAAATTATGCAGTTTGACCTCTGTAATTCCAACAATTTGTTCTTTGGACAGATCCAATATCCATTTATGCTGAAGCAGGGACGTGAAGTTAAGCTCAAGTTATCTCTGTGTTGGGTAAATTTTTTTGTCTTTCCCATAAAAATCTGTCCATTTAATCCAACAATAACTTTCTGAAAAGCTGAAATCTGCACATTCTCTTCTGGGCTTCTGGGCTTAGTAATACTGAGATTTCATCTAGACTGGGCATGAGTTCAGAAGAAAGAAAGATGATCATTCCCCTGCCTAAACTAAGTGGACTAAGTGGAGGAAGAAACATTCTGATCAAAACGGGATAAGATTTAAGCCTTGGGGAGGAAAGAGGAAGATTGGGAAAAGCAGCCTGAGGAGGATGGAACAAATAGAAGACTGGTAAGGAAAGTAAAAGGGAAGTTAGGACGGGAGTTTCCTTATTCCAAATTTAGAAAAGGAGTGATTCCAGATGACCTATGAAACCTGACGTAAGACTGCAGTCTGCTTTGCATAAACGCTGAAGTCAGTGGGAACTGTGTGCCATATAACAACAGCTCTGATTAAACCAAGTCCTAGGCTTTTCAAAAGCTTCCAAAAACATTTACGTTAATCTCTCTGAATTTCAGTTTTCCATCTGTCAAGTGGGAATAATAATAATCTTCTCATATGGGCAATGTAAAAACAAAATCATTAATGCTTGCATATCCTGTAGTAATGAGTATCATAAAAACAACAAAACAGAAGTAGTAACTCTGCATTGAGAACAGGGTTTGATTTGTCTCCAGTAAACAACGAATGGGCCTTTTGTTCTCTTGTCTATGTTTATATCTTAACACAATGATGTCTTGGTATTTAATAACTCATAGACTGTAAGCAATACCTGTACCAGCGGTAAGAAAAAGGCACTGACCATATGGCCAACAAGGTAGAAAACACAAAATATTGAATTAGAATTGAGAGAAAAAAGTAAACTGTGAGTGTGTAACTTAAAGACTACTTGATTGCTTATGTGTGGGGGAAGGAGGAGGGGATAAAACAATAATTCGGACAATTAGTTTGTAAGGTTGCCTTTGCAGCCTTCATCATTTCCTTTTCACTCCACATTATGTGTGTGCACATATTGATGCTCATGCAGGTACTCACAAATCTTCCACACTGACACTTTGTGTACACCTATATCTATATATTAAGTAATTTTCAGTTAAACCAATAAAATACATCTAGAACTAATATTTTCAGTGTTAATGCATAATAAGGTTAACAAATGTACTTATAGCATAAATTATTCATGTACAATTGCAGCTTGAAAATATTTTTCAATTCTTTTGAACTTAGACTAATCTTAAAACAACAAATGATGAAAGTTCAAACAAAAGCTAATTTTGTTTAATGAACTAACCAAGGAGGTATTGTGAAAGTATTGTGCAACCAAATACTAAGCTAATTACTGTGAGATCAAATAACCGTTGCCATAGTTACTGGACAGTGTTTTCCATAACCACTTTTATCTCTTCAATAAATCTTTGTGACGCAACAAATATAAAAAGTTGACTGTAAAATGACTATTATGTTTTGAACAGAATTTAGTTATGACTGATCTGTCATTGTGCTTGTGTTCCCGTGTTTGTCAGAGGATAATAAAAGACAAGTATCAGCTCAGATTAACAGAGAAACAGTTATCGCTATAGCTTGGCTTGGGGACTGCAGCTCAGGTTGTTGATTTTAGCACAAGATATTCTATTTTGTGTATCAAACACATTTGTGTTGATTTGTTTGTCTTTAGACTGTAAAGTATCAAGAAGACCAGCTTGTTGACTCTTTTTCCTCCACTAGTGTATTATTCTTTTATGTTAGTTCATATTAGATGATGTAGTGAACTCTGCAGTAACTGAAAGCTAAAACCAAAATTTGGGTCATAAACAACTGAATATGAAAGTCAACATCAAAAGTATATACCACTGCACAATAAAACAAACCCTGCTGCTCTGACTGAATGCCCCTGTAATGGAGTCTAGTCTGTATCATGTCAGACTCAACAGCTGCCTTCTGCAAAAACTGTCCTAAATGAATAAATACTTTACACCAACTACATTTTTATGTACACAGTCATACCAGGGGATTCATGACTAAATCTAATGCTTGGAACTAATCTAAATGTGAAAGGTCCTGAGAAAGATAATACTGGTTTTGACTGGTGAACTCCAGAAAATAAAGGCAAAGATGGATACTGGAGAATAGGCTATCTCACCCTCTCGGTGGAATTTTCTGAATTCAACATTTGAGTATAGATGTTGATATGAAACCCCCAATAGCAGAAATTAAATGTCTTCTAGATATTTGTATCAAATGACAGTGCTCTGCTTCTCTGATACCCTGCAAGTTCATGTAACTCCTGCCACCCTTCACAGGATGCTGCAGAAAGTGCCACAAATATGCTTCTTACATTGATGAGCAACAGATTATCAACTAAAGCTACTCACAAATTCTACAATGAAAACATAAAGTTGACCAATACCACATGTTTCAAGAAAACACTGTGGATTTATACACATTTTTTCATGTCACCAGCATGTTTCTGATTTTCTGATGAGTTCTGATGACTTCCTGGGGGGAAAGGAACTTCTCCAAACACAAAACAGTCTCATTGTACTAGATGCCCCAAATTTCCTGCTGCAGACTCAGGAAATCTGGCCATCGCAAGGCCCACAAGACCCTACTCTTGCCAGACTGCAGCAGTAAGAGGCAAGGAAGCCCAAAAGCCTAACTCAAAGCCAAGTTGCACGGGCGAGGCTCTGTTGCCATCATAGTTTCTCTGACTGCCACAACAAGGGACCATAGGTGTTCAAGATTTGCAGTATGGCAGGCCAGAGAAGCCGAAGGTGGGTCTTGCAAGGAGAGGTTATATTGAAGCAATCGTTCCTACCAGGAAGTGCCATTCCTACCAACTTCATAGCAGGTACACAAACAAGAACACCAGAGCTCAAGTCAGCACTGGGACATTGTGTATCATTTAAGAGCAACAACTTGTCCATTTCTTCCCAGCAAGTATTTTCACAATTTCAGTACATAGGAAATTTTCTATTTTAATCAGTTTGGCAAATTAAAATCCTATTTTTGGCTATTTTCGCCATACCTGTCAAGCACAAGGACAAAAGAAATGAGATGGAATTTACAACCCAAAGAAACTCCAGTTCCAAAATAAGCTCTAAATAAAAAAAGTTGCACAGGTTTCTATCAAGCTTAGATCTGTGCAGACTCCACAATGGTTTTTAGACTTTGCAGCTCAGCTAATAAAGCTCAAAACACCACCATTCCTCTCTGAGGCACTTGCATGGCTCACAGAGGAGACCAGTGCCGTGGGCCATCTTTGCACTCCGCTGATTTTCGCTGCTCCTGTGGACCCCCAACAGCCTCATGGCATCTGGGCAGTTCAGATCTGAGACTAGAAGTGGGAATCAAAACCCTGTGCTATTTATCTTCCTGCTTCCCAGCTGAATCAGGACCTAATGTATTGTGTTAAATAAGACAAGAAGGTAGATACACAAAAAAGCATCTGATCAGATGGTTAAGAGAGAAATCAGGTAACTGAGAAGGCACAGCATAGAAAATAATAGCTTAGAAAATGAGATTTGAAAACAGGAAAGAAAAAAGACTAAATCAGTTCTACAGAACTACAGTAGAGAAGATTTTCATAGTGCTACAGGGGACTCTGACACTAAATTTTGGATCACAAGTCAATGATTCATGCATTGCTGGGTAGTTTTTCCTCCTTTCTCATTTTCCCAGCCTAGTAAACAGCTTCATTATTAATTTACCTAAGTTTGAATGCTCAACTTAAGCTAACCTTTAGCATGCTTTTCAATGAAGCTGCCATCTCAATATCACATGCCTGCAATACAAACCCTCACTTACAAAAGCTCTTTTTTCAGAGAGAAAATAAAACACTACATGTGTTCCAAGGATAACTTTAAAGAAAGAGGCAAATTGGATAGTTATATTATGTCATCTTGAAACAACGGAATTTTAGAAAGCTAAAAAACATTTAACAAATAAACAGTAATACACCCTCTCAGTAGCCTAAAGCTCCACAGTCCTTACTCAGGGCAAATGCATGTTTTGTTAGCGAAAGTATAAGGTTGCAAGAATTCTATCCATAGGAATTACAATATCATCCAATTTTACAGCAATTCTATATCGTAGTTGAGAACGTTCATTTTTTTAATCTGGGTATGCAGGAGATGGAGATTCTTACTGTAGCCAATAAAACTTTTTTTTTTTCAAATATTCTTCAATTGTTCATTTGACTTCGACTGTGCAGATCTAGCAGTGTGATGGATTTTAGCTTTGCTGATGTTAAAGTATTCAGTGTATTACACAGAAGTTTCATAAGGTGAAAAACTTCAGTCTGCAATCCCTGTTCATGGGAGCACATTTTGCGTTGTGAGTCATGCTGCAGTTTTGAAGATATTTCTGTGCTTTTTGCTTCTTACAACACTCAAAAGCACAAAGTTACACAGACTTATACAGTGCATCTCAGAGACAGCGTCTCCTTCTCTATGCATCACAAAGACCTTGATTAAACTTTGAGCACCAGCTTGCGGGGCATTTTGGAACTTAGTTCTCCAATAACTTGACAGAACAAAACCCCTTATGAACACCGATGATAAACCCAGTGTACCTCTGACAGTATGAGCCATTCCAGGATGCCAGACAGCCCTAGAAAGCAGACAGCCTGTTTCAGAGAGCAAAAGAGGTGAAGTGAGGAAGAAAAGTTGAACAGTAGTTGAAAGAAGGAATTCAGACTTCAGTGGTTGGGGAGATTATTAGATTTAGCCCCACTGCAGTGATTCCTGAACTTTTCTTTCCTAACCCCACTTCTAGGATTACAACCCTATTTTTACTGCAACTTATGATAGTGTCCATATTTGCGAATCACTGCTCTTAATATTAATTTTGAAGTTTTTCTAAAATTATATGAAGTTATTCTACAGCACTGGACACAAGAAAAACAAAATACACAACTCCTAACTCTGCAGATGCCTGCATCCCTTGTTTAGTGGAGTTTCCCTTGAATTCTAGCAGTGTAAACAAAGGGAGGGATGAGGCTCTGCATCTCTTATAAAAATAGAAAACACTCTTTGTACCATTACATAAAACTCATTTTGCAAAAGACTTTTTCTAAAGCTTTTATACTATTTTACTTATTTCCTTGCCTGATTAGCTTTTAAACAAATGTAGATGTTTTCCCTGACCTATTTTCAAAGCTAACTAATCTCTAAATCCCAGTTATGCAATCTTGAAGGATTAAAAGTTTGTCATTAAAGAGTCTGTATTTGTTTAGACTGAATAAATTTCAGTGGTTTAAATACAGCTCATTGATTAAATTACATTCATAGAATGCTGGCTCTTGTCACAGGGAGTCTGACAGAGCAGCTCTATTTAGATGTATATGATATAAGCTTATGCTCATAGATAAACCCAGAAAATATTTGTATGTGGTGCATCTTGGAAGAGAATGAGGATCTTTTTATATAAAACACTTGTTCAATCTCTGCTGAAGTATTACAAAATTACATAACATCTATATTACAGTAGCACCTGAACACCAGCCTGATCAGAGCAGCATTATACTGGGTAAAATGACAATCTCTGCTCCAAAGCATGCAACCTAAAAGGCAAGACAAACCAGGTGGAGGAGACAAACAAGTGGGTTGGTCTGGGGGTGGTAGCAAAGACGGGGTAACAAATAATAGGATGCACAGGATTTGCAGCCAATGAGGAAGAACGATCACAACATGCCATCTGCCCACCTGTAATTAGATTAGAGTTCTCTCTACGCAGTACAGCTGAGAAGTTTTGAAGAGACACTTGGAGGAGGACAGGACTTTGTCTTGGAGCTTCTCCTGTACTTAGTAAGGTGTCATGAGAGAAAGGAGAAAAATGCCCAAGGAGAAGTGGAAGACTGAGCCCAGCAACAAAGGCAGGTGTCAAGGACGTAACGAGATAACAGGTCACAGACAGAAAGGGCTAAGTGGTCAGAAAGGTATATTCCGCTTGTTTAGATTTTGCTCACACACCCAGAACATTCTTTAAAAGTCACCTTCACGGTGGCTCAAACTGACTAGTTTTCCTTCTCATTTACAATGGACTGGGAACTGCTACTTCCACTATCTGAGTTGAAGGGCAACTCGTTGGCATTGAACAGTTGCTTTGTACTTCTTAGAACGCGCTGAGATAATTTGCAGTGAAATTAAGACATCTTTATTGGAAGTGTGAACACCAAGAGAGTCATTTAAAAGAAGTGAAAACATATTTCTTCAGGGTTACACATGAACATCTCTACATCAGGAAGCCAAGAATATTTTTTTTTTCCTTATACGTAATCATCCCTGCTTGGGTTTCTATCCTTTCTTCCAAAACAGCATGTCTGTCTCTCTCAGGACAGGAAACCAGAATCCATGAACTGCTTTCACAAACTGCTGCTTTCAGCTACTCTAGCAATTGCTATTTTAAACGGGTGAAATAAAATGTTCAAACACAATTCACCTTCAAACTTTCTAAATGTGCAGATTCGGAACTCAGTCAATGTATCTAGCTTTGTGCCCTTCAATTCTGAAAGTGAAGAACTCGAGATTTCCTTTTCAATTCAGTCTGATAAATCACTCCCATTATGTGAGCAGGGACTATGGATTAAATTGTCATGAAATTAAGGTTTAGCAAAACCAGTTATTATAGCATTGCAACATATCTACTGAATATAAAGATGGAAAAATAGTACTTTCCACGTTCCATGCCATTTTCTGTAAATACAGTCTTTTACACAATTACATAGTCCCTTCTTTCTGGAAATGTAAGTAACGTTCAGTTTCTACAAGGGCAGGAAAAACAGCTCACTGAACTTGAGGCCTCAATATTGCAAAATTCTGTACAGATAAGCCAGCTCTTAAAAGGAAAGTCTGACTCCTTGCACACATGCCTGAGTGGCTGCAAAACACATCTGCAACCATTACCCTGTAGGAAGCAACAGATAACCACAGCTTTACAACAGGTACTGACAGCAGCAGATTTGCTGTATTTAAGACAAAATCCGGGGGAAATTCACACCTGTCACAGCTGTGTGCCTGCGTTTGTAGCATCCCAAAACAAAAATACCGATCAAGGATAAAATATAACTGAGCAAAACTGAAAGTAGAAAAATAAGACTACTCTTGAAAATAATGGAAATGAAGGAAATGAAAATGAAGAGAAAGTTACAGTGGAGCACTGGCAAGGATGTCTAAGGCCTTGAGAAACAAAAGGAAATATGCTAATATGTGTGCCTTGTGCTGGGCAGCCTTGCCATGCAATCTCTGAACAGCTGATACTCATCACATTGTGGCTTAATCAAGACAAGTTAAAAACATTGTAAGTGGTGGTGAGCAAGAGGATTTAACACAAAATCTATTTCCAGGAAAATTAGTTCACAGAAGTAAATCAAGAATACAAGATTAATAAAAATAGCAGCAAAGGCATTTCTTTTCTGTTTTCCTAACTTTTAAAGCAGGTATTTTGAATCCACTGTGGGTTTTTCCTAAACCAATGCAGTCACAATACACTGTCAAAGCAGTTTCATTAATTTACTATTACACAAGCTAGACTGAACATTAAACAGCTTTTACAGTAGGCTTCATACAGAAGAGTTAAAAAGCCTTGCTGGATTACTGTCTGGATTAGCTGAAATCATCCAGAGAGTACTTCCTGCTGTTCTTACTTCAACAGCGGGCAGGATTTGAGAGCAAGGTTACAGGACTTGTCACTAGAGATCTCTCAATGTAACTCAGCACTGATGCATGACCCTCTATGTACCTGGTGACACAAAAGGGCAGTGGGTATGTAGATCCTCAGAAAGGACAAACCAGACTGAACATCTGGCGAGCGCTCTGGTGTCAGGCTGTTTCGCCAGGAAGGGACCTTCCAGAAAGATCTTCTCAAGCAGGGGATCTGGTGAGATGGCTCTGCCACTGTGAGAGCAAAACTTCAAACACATCCATCAGCTGCGGACCAGAAAAGGAGAGATTGCAGGGCTGGAATCAGAGAAGTGAGATGCAGGCACTGCAAGGAAGGAGTGTGAGACAGGGCTCAGACAAGTGAAACCCCCGCAAGCTGCTTGGCAGGAGGAGGTAGTGGGCTCGGTCACAGAACCGAACGTATACACAGCATGTGTATACACAGTACCTTAAAAACATCAGTAAAAGGGGAAAAAGTCCGCTTAAATTGGCCACACTGATAATTATAAAAAGAGCATAAACACAAGTTTTAAGAATAATGGTGCTGGATCAAGTCCTGCAGTACAGGGTGCAGGCCTAGCTCATGTATTGTGCATTGTCTGATGTTTCTGGACAGACTTTGAATCAGTTGATAGTACGTTCAAACTCAACACATGCATTTCTAACAGCACTTCAAGTACGTCTGTATTTCCTTTGAAGTGTGCTTAAAATACTTGTTTCTGAAAGTAAAATTCACACATCTCATCCAGGAATGGCAAGCTGATTGTCTATTTACTCCCAAACCTCAGCAGAATACTGTACTTTGGCTAGATCTTGGAGAAAGAGCAGTCAAATAGCTTCCAGTTCCACTCTTGAAGAAAAGCTAGCTGAGAAGTAAAAAGACCGTCAATGTCAATGTTTACAACAGGATTTGGGGAAACGACAATGCCAGTGTCAATGGTTACAAAAGGATCCCCACACACAACGCCTAAACAGCTAGAAGATGGAATTTCTGAAAAAGAAATGCACACTAACATCTCTTTGCCATGTTTACTGTCATTGGGTTTCACTTAAATATTAATTTTCACCTGAAAGAATGTTGAAAACAAACATTAAACCAAATATGTATGGAACTTTTGGAAAAAGTTCACTATAGGGTAGGGACGACATTTGCCTCAATGCCGATGACCCGCATAAAATCTAGGCATATTTTCTGATGGCGTGAAGTGCTTGCTGTGGCACATATTTCCTGTAGTGCCTCATAAAACTTAGTCCATGCAATATGCAAGGTTTTCCAAATTAAACTCTAGTGCTATATATATGAAACATCCCTTATTATTTAATTATTGTTTATGATTAATTTCTATAAAGGAATTACATTTTGGTGTTACAACTCTACCATCAATTTAAAGAGAACTGCCTAGAAAAAGAGCAGAACAGAATGCAATGTTTCAATTTAGATCTTTTGTTCAAGTCTTTGGTTGTTTATTTTAAAAACAGTATCTTAAAACAATTTTTTGTGTAAAGATTGCTTTTCTATTTTAAGGCTTAAACAATCTGTTCTGTGAACTACCTGGAAAAATGTCTTGAAAAACAGTTGAAAAACATCCTTTCATTATAATTCCTGGAAAAAAATGTGACAGTCATTAACTTGATGAGACTTTTGTATTTACAGAGAGTTAATTTAAATATTGTGTTGATCTCTCCTTCCCTCTCCAAGCAATACTGAACAATCAGAATTCATTACATTGCCTATTACAGAACAAATGCCATTTTTTCTTGTTATAATGAAGACAGCATAAAAACACACCAGAGAAGATTATATCACCTGGTAAAACCGAAATGACATTTTACATTAAAATCTTTTATATTTGAATGAGACCTCCACTACAGAGCACTGGCTGAATACTGCACTGCAGTTTTCACGCTCCACTCTCAAAGGTTGACTGACCCAAAGAGATAATATCAGGGGTTACATTACTCAGCCACACGTCCTAATGAGAAACTTTCCCATTCCTGTACCCGCAACCACTGACAGGTTGGCTCACTGACACACCTTTCTATGCATCATCCAGGCAGGTCAATGGATTGGACAGATGATCTGAGAATACCAATATAGAGAAGCCAGGGAATGCTGCAGTGCCTTACGTTTCAACATGGACATGTTCTGTGTTTTTATGCAACTGCTTTTGAGGAGGTTAAGGAGCTGTAATTAGCATACATCACCTCTCTGTCAGTGGAGCTAATCAGGCTGAAAAATCCCAAGCGTCTCCACTCCTGAGCAGTCCAGCTTCTTGAGACAATTTTCAAGCTCTTCCTTGCTAATTGCTTACACTGTTTTCAGACTTGCTGGCACCAGGGAAAGCTTCCATCTGGTGTGGAAATCGTGGGGTGGGGGGAAGGAAAGGAGGGGGAGACTTTCGCTTTGGAAGAAACCTTTTCCCTCTGATAGGAATGTCATCACAGCTTTGGATTCTTCTGAAGACATCTATTGGTACTAACAATACTGACCACTTCCAAGCTACTGTTAAACATTCAATTTAATTCTCGTCTGAATTTCGGGGGTAACTCCTGGCCTCTGTCTATACTGTGAAGTCAATAGGTGTTTGAGAGCAAAGTATTCGAGGTGTCACAGCTGGTACCACACTGCCAGCTGCCAGCAAAGCTATAGCTCAGGCTCAAAGCATCCAAATTGCGATTACAAACAGCAGAGGTTATGTGATCTGCTGGTGAGTTGCGGTTGTTAGGTGTTCAAATCTACTCGCACCTAATCAGATCAGACCACATGATTGACAGGTTGGGGTCAGGCTAGCAGCCTCACGCTTTCCTCATTGAGAGCATCTCCCAGAGTCAGACCTAAGTCTGCACCTGAGCACACACCCAACATAAACAATGTGGATGATGGGCAAGTCTGTAGCTGAGAATGGCCTTAATGGTTACTATTCAGTTATCTTGAACAGGCATTTCCTCAAGCTTCAGAATCTATGTACTATTCACTTAATGCCTGCTGAGGTCTAAATGATGTTCACAGTCCTTTGAGGCACTGATGATCTAAGACCCAACTGTTATAAGAAACTATCGAACTTGCTGCTCTTTCCCACCTATGGCTAGTTGGGCTTCTCTCTACCTTGCCTTCCCAGGACCAATAGTAAAACTTTTTTAATTGCAGGTCTGGCCCTTTCAGCTTGCTCTCTCAGGTTCTAGGATACTGTCTTCATTTTTCAGCTTCAGAGTAATTTTGCACTGAAGTTATTTTGAAGATTACCTAACTGCTTCACACTATGAAGTAAGAGTGTACTTGGAACAGAGTGCTTCTGTTATTAAAAATCAAACTCCAAAATAAGTCACTATGTAGGCAATGTCATGAGCACAAAAGAAATTGTAACAGCCAAGAACTAAATAATATTCAGATGACGACTCATGTCCTTCTTATATCATATCACGTTAACATGATTTTATTTTTGCTTTGTAGCTATTTTTTCAACCAAATAATTTTTAGAAATCAGGGCTTCATGAGTTCACCTTGAAAAAAACACCACATATAAACTAAAAAATAAATTATTTTGTTGCATTGTTATGCCAGAAGGATGATGTATAAGTTGCTACACCAGGAAAACATACTTTTAACGTCATTCTTTCAATATCAGCAATTACTTTTTTTACAGCTAACTGTATTGCCCATGTAAATGCAAACCTTAAGTAGATCTACACATTAGAAAACTAATAAAAAGGTAGAAAACACAAAAGCTTCTGAATATTTTACTAGAGGACATAGTTTAGAAATGTCAAGGACAAAATTTACTATGTAGAAGTAGGGCACTGCACTATATCCTCATTCAGTTTTAAGTTAAAAAACAAAAAAACAAACCAGCAATTTCCCTTCTTTATTGAAAGGTCACTGTAATGCAATAGGACACAGTAAGCAGTTGTGAAATTAAGCCCTCTAGAACCTGGTTGCAGCTTTGGAATGTGACCATTGTTGTGCAATGGAGTTTGTCACCATCATATGAAAAACCCATTGGGAAATAAATCTGTTGTTTACCTGCTCATCACAGATAACCATCGACTGATTCACATTCTGTAGTATTTTACTAAGATCTAAAGTAATACCTCAACTAAGATCTAAAATAATACCTCATCATTATGTTTTTCTTTAAAGAACTCTATTCTAGCAATTTTGGAATAAGCTTTATACATCCTACATGCAGAATGTTTTCTTTTTTGTGTGTGCCTCTTTAGCTAGAAGGTATGTCAACAGGTTCACAGTCTATTAAAAGCTTCTCAGTTCTAGCTCCTATTTTTACCTGCTTAAAAAAATATAATAATGATGCTGTGCGAGATATCCAGTGTAATATTACTCATGCTGATGTCTCAAGTAGAGGCTTGACCTCTGCTCAGGAGGCACAAGCAGTAAAAGCAAATTAACCCACATGTAGAGACTTCTATATAAGCAGAAGTATGAGCACATTGTTCTAATTACAATCTTCATTCTCTGGAGTTTTGGAAAATCTGAGGGCACATCTACATAGGTAAGTGCAAACAGAGCTCCTTCACCCATTCCCTTGGGTGAACTGATGGAGACTAGTGCTGATTCAGAATTTGTATAGCCACATTTGCACGGCACTGAACTGCCTAGATGTAAAGACAACGCAGGCAGAGGAACTCGAGATGTCTGCACATGTCTGTAGACACTCATCCTGAGCTGCGGACTTTCCCCAATATACAGAGGGCAACATAATAAAGATGATAATCAAATTTCTCAATCAGGGAGCTAAAGAGATAATCCAAGTTTATTTATAAACTAAAAATATGGCTCCAGATTTAGATTCCTAAATGTGGATTTAGGAAATTAACTTTGTAATGTGCAGTGTTGATGCAGAAAGTTAACTTTCAGTATCTCAAATTTCTCAGCTGACAGTTGATCTGAAACACACAAGCTAGCTAAGCCTTAAAGTAGTGTTTCTAACTCGCTTAGTGAAAAGCATGTCTCTTCGCTCCCATTGTCTTTGTGACTTGACTCCCTCAAGACTAAGGACTCTCATTACTTGGAAGATCTTTTCAATTGCAAATATCTGTTTGCAGTTTCTGGTCTGTAGTTAATCTCAGGGCAAATTTGTCCATGAATACTTCACAAAAACACCTGCCACCATAAATATAAAGGTCTTGCCACAGATTTTAGGTGTGGAAAAAAAACCAAACAGAAGCAGTGAAATCTGCTAGACTAATGGCTTTTGAAAAAGAAAAGAATTCGGCAGCTGTTTAGAAATGAGCAATTTAATATTCAGTCTCTTCTCAAAAGGTGACAGTGATTAAGTCAGTCCAATGATGCTACTGGATCTCACGTGACTATGCTTGTGAATCAACCTCAGACAAACTGCAGCAAAAAGGGCTATTTTTAAGATTAAAGGCTCAGAGGACAACCTTAGTCAGTAAGGTTGGTTCTCTAAGGGCACAGTCACATAAAAAATAGTGCAAAAGACAAAGAACAGTTTCTTCTGGCCATCTGTAGCTCATGCTCTGCAAGTATTACATTTAATAGCAAATTTGCTTAGTAACAACTATATTATTCACAACTCATGGGGGAAAATAAATTATATCCTAAGCACCCCATTCATTATATATGAGAAACAGTTCCTCAGGTTAGATGTACCTGATAAAATCAATCTGAAGGGTGGGAGAAAAAGTGCCTCCACTCTGCTGTTACAAGGAGTGCTGAAACTGAATATATCCACAGAACACAGTCCTTTAGTCCAAAATTCCTACCACTTTTCTATTGACAACTCACAGACATATTGATTCCTATACTGTATGTCAAAAACGCTTCAAGACCCAGAAGAAGAATGAAACAAGATGGACATCCTCACAGTCAGTAGTGGTTAAGTGGATATGAATTCTTTCAACAGTGTGCATGATTTACAGCTTTGTGTGATATGTTCTGTTTGTTCTATCATATGAAAATATTAAAGAAAATAATCTTGCATTCATAACTCGAACAGAAAGTGATTTGAGAACTGAGAGTTTTCATCTGTCATTTTAGGATGCACATGTAACAAGATGTTGGTTTCAGTTCAATGGAGTACTTCTTATGTATTTATGGGAAACAGTTAACACTTTGCAATGAAGTTCACATTCAGCGCTAGACTGTCATGGTCCTTTGTGCTTCATCTAGAGCTCAGCACATGGTCTTCTGATATGTCCTAAAGAGAAAGACTCCACGTCACTGCCCTGCCCATACTCTCTGTGTCAGTATGTGTGAATGCATACACAGAAACATATGCATATGTGAGGGGAATAATTTGCTGTAGCTTAATACAGGCATTACTTACACGACGTGTACAGAGACGTCCAAGAGATATCATGCCTTAGGCAGCTCCAATCTTTCTGATGATCCTCAGAGCAGAAAAACCTCCTACACAAAGCTGTCTTTTAAAAGGCACAGTCTTACTCCTAACATAAATTCTCATGTCTATATTCTGCATAACATGTCTGGAGGTGTGGCTGAGATACAGCCTATTCAGTAGCTATGGAGAGATTGCTAAAGAGCATATACCATGAGTAACTACTGAAACCATTTTAATAACAGTGATTTGGGGGTCACTGTCAAAGATAACATAGAAAAAAATCAAAACCCTGTGCCAGTTTTGTTTGATATAACACAATAATTTTTTAAATTCTAGGTTTACGAAAATAAAATGATATCATTTTTTAGTATGACTGTTAAGTCAAGAAAACTTAAAGAAAAATTACTTTAACCTTATTTTAGATATGTTTACTGAATAATTTTCAGTTTTAAACAGGAGAAGTCTCTTCAGTGCAGTTATGTCTGTACTTCTATTCACAAATCCATGTTGAAATAATGCAGAATAGTGCACATCAGGACAATCCATAGGATGCCACTGTTAAGCTTAATTATTTCTTATTTCTTTCTTGAGTCATCATAATGAGATGTTTTTTATAGCGAAACCACTTCAAGAGAAATTTTTGAAGTCAGTGTTCCAACAGATTAGATAGAGAAAATGCTTTAGCTTATAAAAATCTTAAACGTACAGATGAATGTACTGTGCAGTCTCTATTTCCATCATCTGCAGGTAAAGGAAGAGACAGATAGCAAGCTTTTTAGCCACACCTAGGTAGGTGGGATTTTACTGTTGCAGATGTTTTGAACTCATATTATTAGTATTTTAATTGGATTTATGGTACCTCCTTTAAACACATGCAGAAGGTTGTATGCTGATAGCTTAAGATTTTTCCTCAATTATCACAGTAATAGCTTTTTTTAAAGTGGAAAAAATTATGGGAAATATTAAAGGATTTACTTATATATTGTTCTAAGAAGTGGCTTTTAGTTAGAAACGAAATTTAGCTGGAACCAAAATTTTAGCATACTGGAGAGTGATATTTGGCCCTGCCAGTGTATTTCAGGATATCATCTCATGGTTGCCTCAGCAAGTTGCTTTTGATTTCAGCCCTCTCTCATTACCCCTTCCCATCTGACTGGAATCACCTGATCTTTTATAGGCATTCCCACAGTCAGCCAGCAAGCTACTCGCTGTCAGATACCAAGCACCATATTTAGGGTGTGCCTTTTAAATACAGAGGCCAATAGGAATACAGTTGCCTCATTTTGTCTGCCCCTTAAGAGTTGACTGCCTTCCCATCATAAAATCTTTGCCAACCAAAGAGAAAATGTTCTCAATATACAGGTTTAGCTTTCTGATTCCATGTATGCCTTTGCTGAAAGTGCAAATAAATTAAAAAAGAGAGATTTTAAAATGTTAAAAGTATATCTTACATAATCTGGATAAAATGTAATTAACTTTTAACATCCATGCAATCATTTTGTTATTGCAGCTAAAAAATAGTTCTCAGAATACAGCTATTCCAGAATCTCCAAGAAAAATACTCTTTGTTTCACCATTTTCTGATTCATTCGACTTTGGAAGCAAAATAAACACATTGCTGTGTTTAATATTGTTGCACAAGAGAATTCACAAGAATGAAATGTGTTCAAAGTTCCTAGAAAAAAATGTAGCAATGCAGGCTGCCAACTTGTTCAATGTCAAGCTCTAGGCAGTATAGCAGGACTAGCAGTAAATGACTCATAGTGAGTCACGCTTTAGCTATTTTTGCTTTTAAAGTAATGCCAGGCGCTGTGTTAATATTCAACCCAGTGTAAATTTAGCAATGCAAGAAAACAAGTGTTTCCATGGTTGCTCCTTCACAATGTTTATGGTATATACACAGCCATTAGGCACAGGAATTAAGCCAAATGAAGAATATGGAAATGTTCCTCTTTCATTTACAACTGGATTTTGCTACATTGGGTTTCATGACTCACTCAGCTACTAGATTTTCCACCTCTAACAAAAATGCAAAGCTATAGCTAGCACACCTCCAACCATACGGTTAGTGGTCAATAACCACTACTTTCCTCTAAATTATGGCTTGTGCTGCGTACACAACTGAGCTGGAAGCACACTGGCATCTCAGTAACTGTGCAGTCAAAAGCAAGCATAAATGAACCAAACAGTTTATCGAGATAATGAAGTTACACATGTTTTTTTCAAGACAAAACAAGACTGACATGAAGGCCTCACTAGTGAAACTAAGTACGTCAGCGCTGGGGAACATCTTACGTGACTCTTCTGAGGAGGAGCTGGCAGGGAGGAAAGCTGAAGAGGGCCATTGAAGAGAGGAAGTTGTGGCGTCAGGTGAAAAGGGAAAGCAGCTGCAGAAAAATGAGGAAGGCTGCTGATTCAGGCTGGGGAACAGTTGGATAAAACAAGAGAGGTGGTAAAAAGAGTACGACAGAGCTGGAAAATACCTGTCCATGACATAGCTGTGATGTGGCAAAACCCACATGGAGGCATGAATTCAATGAAGCCATCTGCACAGCCGGGTTTCCTTAGGTGAACAGGTATTTGTTAAATTGAGGAATATGAGCCCAACTATGTGGACATCTGACATGGCATAACAAAACTGTGCTGGAGAACAGGAAGGGAGAATTTAATCTGGGTTGTAGGGGAAAAAAAAAACAAAAAAAACCCAAACAACAAAAAACCCAAAGCAATGGATGCTGCAGCAAAGGTTAGGTGAATAGCTTACTTTGCCCACACTAATAACAGAGCTGCCAAATGATTACATATGATTGCTTGTTAAAACTTTTTTGTTCACATTTTAATCCAGTGATTTATTCATTAGTCTTAAATTGCAGTAATTACTATTTTTACTGTAGAGGCTGATAAAGCAATCAGGAAGCTTTTACATTTTTTTCCCTCAAAGAAAACTCCTTAGCTTTTCTGCATGAACTCTTCTTCCATGCTGCAATCAGCAGGGCTTTTTTCCCCACTGTTCTCCTATCTGACTATAAACTAGGCACTTAGTTTGTACTGGAAGTTTATAGACAGATCCTGATGAGCAGCCTTCCTGAAAAGAATACTTTTGATTTCATTAAATCTTGGATTGACCCGTAAACTTTCAAAAAGGGAGTGAGGGAGAATACTTAAGTCTGGGCCAGATCCAAAGAACTGAAGCAAACTACCGACACTAAAGTCCAAAATGATGAAAAACCCCGTTCAGTGGCCTCCTAACCCTGAAGGCATCTAACTCCGGCAAGCCCCTCCCAGCTTCTCCAGGGTTCTGAAGTTCTGACTTCTGTACTTGCCCAGAGCTGCCCCAGACTGAGTACCAAGGAATACGCTGCTTGTCCTGCAACCTCTTTGGCTCTTGAAAGCAGGAACAGCTCCATCCAAGTGGAAGAAGAGAAAGTGGGGATGGAGATGTAGAGAACCCTGTTTCCCATTCCTTGGTGAGTGAGTTAACTACTGGAGTACAGCCATGCACCCTCTTCACATCCTTCCTAGCCCCCTTCCATTTCCAGCTGCACACAGTGCAGATTTTGCTTCAGCTGAAGTGCTGAACAGTATCCTCTACAGATTAGCCTACACCTGAGGGGTTGCTTAAAAAGCCTGTGAGCAACTGTGTGATGTCAGATGCAAGGACCATCCCATCCAGCGGTCTCAGTTTGATGATGAATAACAGCAAATCCCTATAGAGGGTATGAGGCAGCGACAGCCTACAGCGATGTTTTCCTGGTATTCTTGTCCAGCCTCCAGTAATCTGATCAGGGGCAATTTGAGGATCCATAGAGGAGCTGAAAGCAACATCTTCCCCATAAGGGATTTTTCTTACATGCTTATTTGTGAATTTGTTCGCATCACTTCCTGGGCAACTGCTGTAGATACAATGCTATGATGTAAAACGTAAGCACTCTCACCATCACTCCGCTAACTGCTTCTCCTTTATGAGGTATTTTTGGTGCTTGCTGGAACACCTGCTAAGCAACTTGCTTTTAATCCTGAGATTATTCACAGCAAGTCTGGTAACACAGCAAATCTACATCCATATTTGAGATGATAAGACACGATAAACCTATCCACACTTACAAAGTCAGATGCTGTGTCTCAAATGAGAGCTAATAACAGTTGAAAGATGACAACGTAAATCACTCCTCAGTTGTGACAGAACATCTGAATGCTCCAAGACTGTTTTAAAGTGTAAATTCCATCAAAGGTGTTTGACTTCTTTGACTTTGTGCTAATGTTGTCTGAAAACAACATTTAGGTTACCCCTAAGAGACAGTACATACAGCTAACACTTCACCTCCCTGATAACATCAGTAATCATTTGAGAGCCTGAAACTCCCAAATCCACATGAGAGCCATGGTCCATTTCCTTTCCAGCTACGTAATATAAGCACGTGTGCTCACCCTCACAGTAAAAGCCCTGATTCATTCTCTTTGCGTTACTTTACAGTTGGCACATTTTTAGTCATCTTATGCAATATTGTGATTGACGTACAGATGTAAAGCACGCTATGCTGACAGGATAGATTCGTCACTGAACAAAGTCGTTCACGTAGATGTGCCCTGACCCTCTTTGTGGGAGCCAAGGCACTTAATTCTGGATTCTGGCATCCAGTCTGAGGTCCACAAGCCTTTACAGTCCTTTAGCACTCCTCTAGTTTTCTTACTCCATTTTAGCTCGACTTATTTAACAGGTCTGGGGTACTGTGAAGAAGATCTCCAGTACATTTAATGGCATAAAATTCAAGTTGGAAAGAAATCATGCTTTACTGTGAGGTTATTGGTGCCAACAGCTTTTGAGAGGGAAATGAAACAATATGGATATAAAAAATTATGGTAAGCAGCCAATGCACATGAACTTCTGATAAGGAATTAGAGGATGTTTATTAATCTAGCTGTACATTACTCGTTTGCATGTTACTGTATGTTGCAGGTATAATATATGCTCATAGACTTGCTTTGCCTGAAAATTTCTCACTATCTGAGCAAAGTTCTAAGGTTTTTCATCACTCTTCCAACAGAAGTAAAGGGGGAAAAATTAACGTATTTTAAGATGGCATTTTATTAGATAATGTGATTGACTGCAACATCAAGGGAACGGAATAATCAGCATCCAGAAGCTCCCTTCCTGACCTATATGCTCTTACAAACAGTAAAAATGCCATGCTGGTAGCCATCAATGTGCGCACTTAAGAGAGAGTTATCCCATGACAGTAACAATAAATTACCCAAACTATTATCCCTAAGTGTATAATAATAATAAAAATTATTTCTATGCAACACTCAATTTCCTTTCTAGATTTGATATACTCAGTGCTGATCTGAAAGCCAGGCTAACAAAAAAGCAAGAATTATATCTTGCAAAGACTTCTGCAGTGGAATAAAATGCTGATCTTTTAAAAATACATGTATAGATCAGATGAGTAACACAGAAAGAGATAAAAAGAGTTTACCCTCAAGTATTCACTGATTGGAAGGGCAGATATCTATAACAGGAGACCTACCTCTGATGCTCTTTCTGATTTAGGTGCCTCCCTCAGCTGAGTGCCTTTACCATAGGGCTAAAGGGTCAGTGTCTCTCAGTACATCCTTCTGCAGTTGTTTCCATTTTAATATACAGTTAGACACACACTGAACAGAGAGAGAGAGGGAGACTGATTCCAGAGCTACTGGTCAACCCCCTAGTAGGCCCAGAGTCAGTCATGTTCTGATTTTAAATCACTGAGACTGAAACCCAGGTCTCCTATACTCCAGGTTACTCATAATGGAGAAGGGCTGTTTGAGGGGGTGGGTTGATTCCTCTTTCATTTTAAGTACAAATTCCATGTCAGAGCTCTCAATGCCAAAGCAAGAGACTTCTTACTTTGATCAATCACATTTCAGCAAAGAAACCCTCACCAGATCCATTGGAAATTGATGTTCTTCATTAATCCACTAACAGAACTGTTGTTAATGCAAGCTTCTGCTTGTTATCCCATCAACAGAGCTAATTTTTGACCTGGAAAAATTGTCCCAGATTGCAAAAGAAAAGTTCTGATGGCTTAATTCATTCTAGAGCTGGTCCTTCATTGCAAGCCAGCATGGACACTAGCTGTGACAGTAATTTTGCAATTTGCATATTCATCTTAGGTACTGTACAGCTCCTATTGCTATAGTATTTGAGCATCCCATTTATGTAGTTTGTTTCTCTAGCTTGTTTCTCTTTCCAATAACTCTGTGAAACAGAGGGTTTGTATGTCAGACATAATCATCATCACTGTAACTCACTCCATTTCGTTCCCAAGCCCTGATCTCCTAATCCTTCAAAACTACCAAGTGGGCTAGCTCACTCCTGAGCAAGCCAACTAGCTCCTTCCAGAAAATATCCAGACAGGACAGTCCCAAAAGGACAAAGCCGTGCCAAGTTTCTCTCTCAGGGTAGTCCTGTAACCCTATCCAAAAGTCAGATCTCATTCACACAAATGCCTCCGAGCATATTCATGTCATTCCTCAGGGGCTGCAATTTGCTCCCTCAGCATCACACCATGAAAACATTACTCTGGCAGCCTAAAACACAGTTGTGTTATTATTTCCAGCTCTTTAAATTGAAAAAAATCACAAAAAAAAAAAAAAGTTTTAGAGCAACACGAGAAGCAGGGCAATTGAGTGTTTTGCAGTGCAGAACGGACAAGGCTACTTTGCTCCATAGGGTACTAGCCCGAAGCAGCATGGATAAAACCCAGTCCATGTTCATCAGCTTCTCCTTGCACAGCCCACAAACACGATATATACATAGCTGATTCAGAAACAGGTTTAAGGTTCAGACCCAAAAATTTTTAGGCACCTAATTCCCAGTCATCTGTTCTGAACCTAAATGACTTGATCTAGTACAAGAAGACTGTAACAAAGCAAAGAACTAAACCAAAGTATCCTAAACTTCAAGTGACCTTTGTAAGTGCTGGAACATCTTTCATTTCTTTACTACTCAAAGGGCTGTCTATAAGGAATTTTACATAAATGAAAAGTGCATATCCCACACACACCACTGAACTGTCATAACACCAATCCCACTTTCAGTTAGAATTTTCAACTTTTGTGCTGAAGTTGTTTTCCCATAATTAGTCAGTAAAGGAATTTTAAATTATTATTTTATATTAAAAATACAAAGAAAAATACACTAATGTTATTTTTCAGCTGATCCTCTGCCAACACATTTAAGTATAAAGATGAAAACAGACCAACTGAGAAGTTAGGTACAACTGAAGAGAAACCCAGATTTGCAAATCAGTTATGTGACTCCACACAAGTAACTTCAACTATTTACTCGAGTTTCACCTCTGTTATACAATGAGCAATAAAATTAACATGCCTACCTCAGTGTGATGTTGTGAGGATTAATTGGATGAAACTTGTCAAGCATTATACTACAGTGTCTGTTTGCAGCTTGTTTTCTTATCCTTCAAAAAGCAAATCAAAGACTTTGGACTTTCCTGGAATCTCTACATAGACTGTTTTAGGAATTTTAAAATAATTCCTTTCACAGTTTCATTTTTTCTACCCTAAACTGCATCTAAAACAATATTTTTTTACATCATTATTTCTCAGCATATGCATGGCTTAAAATACATGTATCAACAGGGCATAATGGTGTAAGTGTCATGAACATTTAATATTAAATTTAAAATCTTCTCCTTTCGAAATATTTGCTTATTGATAACAACTATAAATCTGTCTAGCAAAATGCTAAATCATGATACACACTTTTTCCTTTCAAAACCTCTGGGACTTTTTGTCTTCAGTGGAGAGGGCAAGGAGGAGCTTCACAACAGCAGTGTTGCTACTTTCCAAACTACATTACAATGACTAGTTTCCTATGACAAAAAGTTGCCTAAACTACTGTTGTGTCTCAAAATTATTTGTTCTGTTTAAAAAAAATATTATCTTTCCTACACTTGCCATATTTGGTCCTTATATTGTTTGGCATAACCAACAATATTGTAATTCCCTCAAATCTTAACACCTTCTGCAGAATGACTACTGAAGCATGCATCTGTTGGGTGTTTGTACAGCCCGTAGTTATAAAGGATTCCAAAGTGCATGTTATCAGCTGCTATAAAAGGGCTATGAAACCTGTCATCCTTTGTGCACTGAATGTGAAACTAAATAACCTTCAGCAAATAGAGCAGTGGCAGCTAGGGTCACAGGAGTAGAGATTATACCTTCTGATTAGCTCTTTTCACAGAGTGGCAGAAATTTCAACTGATACATGGAGATTAAAGACAGCACTTACTTTCATTTTATGAAGGCAAAATTCTCATACACTGTGCCAGAAGATGCCTTTGATATATATGCACTGGCATGAAATAAAAAGATTTGGTAATACAACTTTAAACAGAAGGTGGGATTTTAAATTTACAGAAGATACAAAATGCAAAGTTACAATTCCTGCAGTAATCACGGCTTAGTTCCTATGGGCTCAGTCCTGCAAGGTTCTGTACTGTGGTTACACTCCAATAAGGAAGTGAAACATGCCAGCAACCTCACTCATTTCAAAGGATCTACTAATGCAATTTAATTTAAGCAACTTGCTTAAACATTTCACTTAATCAAAAGGAGATAACTAAGCACTTTGCAGATCCAGGACCCTTATGTTTAAGAAGAGCATCAGTTATGTACAGTTAAGGTCTCAAAAAATTTTCCTTACAAACCACACATGCAATCATTTACAACTTTCTGATATTACCAAATTCAGGGAATATCCCTCCAAGCGCTCCATTATTTGGAAAAGATAACATAGCAGTTTTGCGGTACAAGAAATGGTTAAAGAAATAAATTTTTAAAAAGTAATCACCAGTTCTTTTCCACTGCTTACAATCTAAGCAGGTTTGAGTAGAAAAATGAAAATGTTTTCCACTAAAAATAAGAAGTGGGAATTTAGGCACGTAAGATAGTTCTGAAAACAGACTTCAGAAAAATCACTTGCTGTTCACATAAAACCTGTCTGACAGTGTTTTGACACATATCATCAGAGGTGGAGATTTTGCATCATTTTGCACAAATTCCAGATAAAGTAGCTGCATAATAAAGGCTCACAGATTGAGGGAATATGCCTGCAAACTGTCTGAAAGATGAGCAGAACAGAAACTGCTCTGAAGCACGACACCATCCTTACTGCCACGGAGATGCACCTTCCCAATTTCATTTCTGCACCTTAGCTGCTGCTAAACTTTAAAGCTGAAAGGGTCTCCTTCCCGCAGAACTGCCCAGTGAAGAGGACGCTCTGAAGGTGATACAGCACTGTTCTCCTCCCTGAGTATTAGGGCCACCTACTGCACTGCATGTCACCCGCCAGGTCGCAGGGAACAACCATGCAGCTCCCTTTCTTTCATCACTGTGGCAGCAAATATCAAGAGAAAAAAATGTATTAGCTTTCTTAATTTTCTGTTAAAATAAGGTTATATTTAACGGCTTCACACTCTGCATCATACCTAAAAACTCCTTCAAATACTAGTTAATTTCTAAGTACCAAGTCAATGTGAGAATATAATGTTACCTTGTCCAGCTATTCTAGAATACAAATGTCAAACTCTGCATAAAAGATACATAATGATTAATGGTAACTCATCACGGAAGGCAAATCATCTTAGCATCTACCTCATCTGCTTCTTTGGGATAGAAAAGGCAGGGACAAAAGAAAACTCCAGGAAAGCCCCTCTGAGAAAACCTGTCTGGAATTGTTTTATTTTATCTGATTTAGCAATAAAACCAAATCCCAGGAAAGAGCCAAACATTGGAACATATTCGATACGAGTGCTTGAAACAGGCCAGGAGTTCTGCATTAAGTTGTGCCCAAACCTGGCAAAACTAACCGCAGAAAACAAAATATTAACCAGGTAGCTGTTGATGAAGTTATTGATACAGGTAACTCACATCAAGTAGTTTTAAAGTGTGTCCCAGTATTTGCAGACACATTATAATATGCTGTATTATGGGACAAGTATTGTAGGACTTGTGCTTTGAAACCACAACCCATATAGGAGAAGCTAAAGAATACACAGATGACTTGACTTGAGCATGGCTGCTGCGTATTTAACAGGGTGACCTTAATGTTCCCCTTACAAAAGAAAAAAAAAATAACATATACATACAGTGTGCTATAGGATAAATCAGCGAGAAGCTAAAGAATACACAGATGACTTGACTTGAGCATGGCTGCTGCGTATTTAACAGGGTGACCTTAATGTTCCCCTTACAAAAGAAAAAAAAAAAACAACATATACATACAGTGTGCTATAGGGTAAATCAGCAGTTTATCAAAACTAGTAATGTCTTTTCCAGATTTTATGAATCTTCATCTCAGCTGGTATTGCAACCCAGAAATTCTTGCCTCTGAGCCCACTCCTTTACAGTAACACTAATTTCTATATGGCACATGTGATACTTTAGATAATATTGACAACGCTCAACTATACACCTCAACACAGTAATTCACTACATAGAGCCCAACAATGAGAAGAGGCTTTTTTTACCAGATGGAGAACATTCAGTTTAGCGTCTCACAAAGATGTTAAGACCAGAGGCCCTGATCCTATAAGAATGTGGGTATCTCTAATTTTTAAGGTTGTGAATAAATTTGTGATATTCAGTTCTGTGGGTCTTTTAAAGGGTACGTATGAGTAAGAAAAACACACAAAAGGAGAGAGGGAGGATAAGGGTAATGGCAACAAGATCATATAACTACAATAGATAGAGAAACTGGACAACCTTACTAGTTCCAGGTCACTCTATCACATGGAAGCAAATTTACATACATGAATATAAACAACCTCCACTGATTTTCAGTAACCCATTATTACTCAAGAATTTCTGGGAGCCTTCCTGCTAGAAGAGCCTTTTGGAGAGGAAAGTCAAGTAGGAAAGTGACTTTATGGTGGATCAACAGATTATTTAGGCAAAAGACACAACATTGATGCAAGTTTAAGCCAGCAGAGTTGTGCTTGCTTTGAAAAATTTAAATTTGAATTTTCCACCTGTTTTCTATCTGCAGACCTGAGGTGGCATCTAGTTATCCGTTTCAAAAGAAGGTGGGCTGCACCAGACTGCTTATTTGAATACACGTTCATTATATTGCATCTAAGACTGTTCGTGAAAGCTAACTAACCATTTTCCATTCAACCTTTTAAATGGCATTAAATGCTGCAATTGGAGCAAATTTGATGGATTTACCTCATCAAAAACATCACGATCTCAACAAAACCCAAGCTGACACAGCTCATCAACAGTCCATGTGCTGAATACAGCAGTTCATCCAACATCATCATGCATTTCATTTTGGGCACAGTCTGACCTCCACACACAACCAAAACAAAAGTGCAAGAGGCTAATAAGGCAAATCTGGATTTCAGGCCATAGTAGCAGAATGATGTCCTCCTTTTTTTTTTTTTTTTTTTTAAGAATAACTCTTATTGTGCTTATTTAACTTGGATTTGAGTTTTTTTTTCAACAGGTCTGCCAGTTAGGACTCAGTCCCATAGCCTGAGCTGAATGCATTACTACGGCACACACACCTTCCTCAGGCAATTACAGGGTGGAAAGTAAATCCAAAGTCAGTTATCAAGATTTTATCTTCTCAGTTACAAACACCTGGAAATTAGGAATTACAACATAATGGTGGGGCAGTAATAATTTTATGGTTATGCAGGGAGTGAAAATTACACTGTTTTGTGGTCTGCAACTTGGTATGTTCATTCTTAGAGTAGTGCCAAGGCCTCTGTTAAACTCAGAGACCGGTGCTAATACTCAAATCCGAAATCTTAAAAACCATAAAGATGGGAAACAAATATATTAAGCCCTCAAGCTCTAATCCTAGGGAGTCTTGAGATTTCAGATCTAAAATACACTTTGTCAAGCATGTCCTCACACTTCATAAATCCCTACACAGAAGTAATCCGAAGTCCAGTGAACTCTGTGGGAAAATTCTTTCCGCTAGTTTCAGTGGGTTTTGGATAGGGCTCCAAAAAAATGAAATTCAAGGAGAGCTACAGGTGATCATCCGGAATATCAGTTCCAAAGGTATAAATCATTAATCTATGACTCCTGAAGTTCCTGAGATACCAGTTTGTGTTGAAATCAAAATATAAGGTGGGAGGGGATGGGTACAGGGGTCAAGGGACAGCAAGCAGAATAATATGCTTTCAAAACATAATCATGATTGGGGAAGAACAGCACAAATAGTATTTATTAGAGCCCATGAACTTTCCCGGCAACAGTAAACTGAGTGATATTTTAATAGCTGCTATTATGTGCAGGGCAATAAAAGCACACAATTTTGTGGTGTTGCATACATACTAGAACTGTTCACTCTACAACTTTTCTGCTAATTCAAGCACAAATAACTTAAAATTTTAACACTTGATAAATCACGGGAATACGAAAAACAGATTTTAATAAGTTGCAGCATTGCATGGTGCGTGCATAGAAGCTGTAAACCTGAGAACACACACAGTAAGCATTTTCCAACAATATAGTTCCACGATTAAAGCAAAGGTCTTCTTAGAGTTGCAACACATCCTAAGTTGTGAAACAGGAGCAATTTGTTTAAGTGACAAATGAAAACAGCTTACCTAATCCTTTTAGAAGATCCTATCAATTAAGAAAAAAAAGTCTCAAAATGAAAAAGCCCACCTTACCAAAAAAAGATGTCAGACAACATTTCCATGATATCTGTATTCAAACACAGCAAGAACTGTGGGAGTCTAAATAAAACTACCACGGTAATTACACTGGCTTTTTTTCTACACTGATATCATTTTCAATAAGTTTTTAAATACAAGCACTCACTTCAGTTTGAGCCATAACTAGCAGTTCTGTATTTTTGTGCAGTTAGTCACATCTTGTCATTTAGCATTCAAAGAATCTATTGTTTTTTAAATAAGACTTACATTGTTTTCTCATCTCTTTAAGTTGATCCTTAAAATACATATATTTTTCATTCTTTTGCAGATCTGAGTCACTGTTCTTGCTCTCCAGTGCAGTAAATTTTTCTTTTACTAAACATTTTAAATCTGGTATATTTTCTGGTTTTTCTCGTTTTACCTGTAAGGAATAAGAAATAGAATGTTATTAATTATTACACATCTCAATACAAAGCAAAAGATTTCAAGCAAAAATTCATGAACATAATCTCAGTTTCTTTTGACTACAGCTAGGTCTCCTGATCTGAAACCATAACCTCCAGGTAATTAATTATTTCAGCAAAAGTAACTATGAAATGTAGAGATTAAGTTTTCAGTTTCCTTTAACTCAGTTGCTGTATACAGGGTATTTCTCACAGTAACAAGAGCGAAACCTGAACCTTGCAGTCAAATTTACTTCCATGAGTGGTAAAGGTCCACATGTTGCAAACAACCAGCATAATACTGAATGTGAACGAATCCAAAGAATACAACTCTGTCCAAAAAGTGAAAAGATGACTGAAAAACACAAATAACTTCTTAAAGAGTTTTCTGAAAGCCTTCACTTTCTCACCATTTTTGAGTCAGCTTTACAGAAGTTTATAATCTACATGCATGATCAGGGTGATAACACCAGCAAAAGCAGTACAGATAGCTAACATCATAACAGGAAAACCCCTCAGTTTATTTGTGCTGTGTGAACAAGCATTATGCTGTACAGGCAGGCAAAAACATTTTCTTGAAAAGCACTTGCTTACAGCAATTGCATCTGGAATTATATGAAGAATAAATGACTAGAAATAAAAGGAAAGTCATCACATAGGCAATATGAAGACATTCCAAGAATGCAGAAAGCACTTTGGGAAGCCTCACAAAACAATAATTAGAGTTTTCCCTTCTCTTTCTCAAGCCAATGTTAAATTCTAGGGAACTGTACCTTTGACAGGTCTTCTTCGTAAGAACCAGCTTACAGGTAGTGGGGACTGTGCTGTGCAATGATGATCAGCAACAGCACAAACTCTGAAAGAAGGTGGACGTCTGTCAGATCCTTAATGCTAAGCATTTTTGGAACCAGATAAAGGCTACCTCTACCCTAAACATACAGCAAAACATGACAATCTGAAAAAAAAAAGTAGGTAAGCACCACTTCTGCTGAGCTACTCTTCCTCTACTGCACACATTAACTTCTGCCCCTCACCAGATCGTGGTACCGTCCATTGTGACACGAAAAGAGCCTACTGAGAAAAAAATGGTCCACTCCATCAAATCATTTACTGGTTCCAGAGTTTAGAGACCTTGGAAACCCTATGGAATATATTTTATTTCAGGAGCCAAAGAAAAAAAAAATGTTCATGTAAAAATGGATTCTGCAGATATATAAAATGCTACATAGCCAAGAAAACTTTCCTTTTAATGAAAGCAAAGCAATCCATAGAACTATTATTTCTTCCAAGAGTAAAGACAGTTTGGCACATTTATTTTAGGCAGATGCAAGTTGTGGCAAGAAGAAAAATAAGAAAAAAACATGCATTGTCAGGCGATAGCATGCAGTTTGTAAAGGCACCTGGAGATAAAAGATCACCTACCACAACATCCAACTGTGAACAGGAGAGACCCAAGAATACCTTTGTAGCAACGGAGCACAGTGACTATGAAAGACCAACAGCATGTCGTCGCAGATGCCCAGACCTCTGCATAAAGCCAAGCAGTAGTGTACAGTCCTTATCCTATGAAACTTGACAAAAGAAGCAAGGGCAAACAGAACATCCTGTGCCCAGGGCAATGGGGACAATCATACACCCTCAAATGAGTCGCCTGTGTCAGCATCACAGCGAACTGCTGCAAAAGAAGGCCCATCACAACTGAACCCAGCGTTGGTCAGTACTCAGCTGGAGAAGAAACTTGGCCATCAGGCGTATACAAGCACAAGAAAGCAGTTACTAAATCAAAATACATTTAAAATCCAACACATCACAAAATAATAATTTGATTTGGACAACACGTAGTGCAAACATACTCCTTTCTGCAACAACTCCATCAGGCTGTTTTTACAGACATTCTCTCTTTAACATAAGAATATCATACAAACACAGGACCACACTGACAAGCATAGCCCAACAACCCATCACTAAGACCTGCCCTCATGATGAGTGAGAGCACTATGGCCAGATACCATATAGAACCAGCTGTGTATACAAAAAAAAAAAAAAAAAAAAAAAAAAAAAGAAAAAAAAAAAAAAAACAGGCGAAGTGCTTCAAAGTTGCCAATGCTCACACAAAGAGAAAAAGAAATTTCGTGAACATTCATTACAGACATCCATCTGTAGCAAAGACAATGTCAGTAATCTTTTCCTCTCCATGGGGACTATATTACTCATTGATACAGTCACATCAGGCTCTTTTTATCTTCTTCTTGACTCATTGAAGATTTGAGTACAGGCATTCACCAACATAGCATCTCCAATCACGCCCTCGGAGGGAGAGGTGAAGAGAAGGGCACAGCTAATGTTAGTTCAAACAGGGGTTCTCTCAACTCAAACTTCCAAAATTAAAGGACTTTACACATATGAGCAGAAAAAGAGCAGGAACTGTAAGTTATACTGTTATGTTAGCAAAAAGGACAGATGTTTGAGAAGCTGCATTATATGCACATGGATAAGCTTTGCCCCTGCCACTGTGGTGCTACAAAAATGTGCATGTAGATATCTGTACTAACCTCAAGAGAACAATTATACAAAACCCTCCCTTGGCTACCTAATTATAATCACCCAGTTTGCTGCCATATATCTAACAAAGTAAGAGTTAGTATGCTATCTGCTAAAGGCAACATGAACAATTCCACCACTCATAAGGAAAAAAAAGTCTCTCACACCAGCTATACTCCCAATAGCAACACATGATGTTGTGACCATAGTCCAGCAATGCAGCACATACAACATAGGCTCAACACAGCATCATCTAATAGAGAAACCTAAAGAGTCAGGTGAGAGATGCTCAAAGAGAATATTTTTCCTGTATTTTAACTTCTTTCACATTTACAATTTAAATTCAGTTTCTGTTCATCTCCAGACGACTGCTTTCATTAAAATGATTAGTAAAGACCATTCCTGACCACGCTCAATACTGTACCATCACGTATGCTATTACTGAAATGCCAGGTAGACCTTCTGGAAGGTCAATACGTCACAGGTGAATAATAAGGCACGTCCACCCACTATAATAACAGGTAAATACGTTTGCTGTGCACAAGCAATTTCTCTTTGGTGCTGCATATACTATTCCATGAAGAGGGTTGAGAATGGTCTCGTGCAAATAAGTACATGAAAACAAATGAAAGAAAATGTGACATCAGTCCTAGTTCCTCACGATGGGGACAGAGTTGCAACATCTTACACACTGCGTCAGCACAACACCCTTACAGGTACATTACAGTTTTCTTCAGTTCTCACCACCCACTCCTACTCTAAAGATTCGTGATGGATGTACTGATGATGAGATCAGCATAAAAAATGTATGAGGACAATACAAATACAGGATATGGCGAAGGGACAGGGCAAAATTATCAATATTCAGGGCAACAAGTTGGGGTCATACTTCTTTTTGGTCTCCACAGCATGTCAGACAAATGCTTACTAGCAAACCTGAAGCCATTGGCATGTTCAATTTGTCAGTAAAACCTACTTCACATGGGAACCATGAAAGACATGTTAAGCAAACAACAGTTCGTTTAGAAGCACTGTCAGCCAAAACCAGCATGCTAAGTAACACCTTGCAGTCATTAGTCAATCCATGGAGAGTTACATTGATTTTGAAATGGGGTGGAGGCATACACACCCTACAAGCATCCTGGAAATGACATGTAACTATGAACTGGGAGTGTTTAGGACATATGGTGAAAAGAAGTATCAGTCACAACAGCTTGTTTACAGCAATAGAAAAAGCAAAAGCATCTGCTGTGGCAGTCCCAGAGCAGCGAAGGACCACATGGGTATTTACACGGGAGCTCGGCAACAAGAGGGACAACAGACATGTTATACATGATAATTAATGATACTCCATACATCAGCAGTGCTGATAGGAACACATATTTAGAAACACTAAAAAAAAATTGTTTAGAAAAACGTAGCTGTGGTTTACCTATCAAAAGAAAGGTTAGATGCTGCTCATGGCAACACACCACCTGGTCACAGCTGAGACATGCAGAGAGGTTACGGTGTTTAATGGGCAATCCTTATGGAATGAGGCAGTTCATGGCAGGCCTTTGACTTCTGCCAATAAATACCTGTAAGGATGTGCCTTCCTTTTGTAGATTCTTTCACTGGTATTGTGTCTATTCCATGCATAAACCATTAGACTATTCCTTCAAAAATCAGGCTTTTTGAAAGGCCAGCTTGCACAGCCTAAGAAAACAGGAAACTCAAGGTATTCTAAGGGGCAGTCTGGGGAATTTTTATTTCATCAATTACCATAATCAACAAATGGAAAATAAAGACCAATCCCAGAACCAGTGAGGTTAAAGGCATCATAGACTAAAATTGGACCAGCTTGCAGTATTAGTCTACATACAGTAAGGGATCAGAGTCTAAAAAGGCACTAATTAGCGTAACTCTGCATGAAGCGCTGCAGCATTCAGTAATTTGTCCTTCCCAGTTATTATATCCCAAAACACTTTACAAACATTAAAAAATTAGCCCCAAACACCCATTGTGACATATGTACCATCAACTGTATTTTACAAATGGGGCACGAAGAGATGAGTAACTTGGCCTAAGGTTGTACAAGGAGACTGTGGCCGACCTAAGAATAAATAAATCCTGATCTGTGCTTTGAGCACAAAGCCACCCTTTTACCTTCTCCTTTAGCTGAGGGAAAGTTCAAATTAACATGTGCATTTGGGTCACCCTCTACAAGGAGGCCTGAAACAGCTTGTGGCTGCTTGGCAAACTTTGTGATAGAAGAGCAGCATTCTGTGTACCACAAAAATGCCCCACTGGACTTTGCATTGCAGTGGTTCAGCATGTGACACTCCACGGTTATTTTTTAGCCTTTTCTCTCTTCTCTGTCTAGCACAGAAGTCCTTTAGCTGCATATTTTTAATCCTGTTGCTGTTCCTAGGTACCCTTTCTCAGGGTTATCGTTTACGTCCCTCGGGTTTTGGGAGTTTGCCAGTGCCATCCATTTTCTTTCTCATTTCTTTATGTCTTGCTGTATTTGAACCATGTTGGGGTTTCCTAAAACCAGTGATGCAATCTGCAAAAGAACTATCTTTCCAAAGAATCCAGAATTCTCACCCTAATCTTCCAAATCACACGTTATTTGTTCCCTGTAATTTAATCCCTACAAATTTTGGACTTTTAATGTTTAATTTATGCATATTATTGACATTTGGTATTTGTGAGGCTTTTTTTGCTTGCTAATGACCTTTTTAATGACCAAGTCAGCTGACATGGCAGATTTTTTTCATTTTCCAGTTTCTTTGTTGTTTCCTTTATGAAAGGGAGAGTGATTAGTCACTCGGTGCCAAGAAGCTCAGAGGCAGGTAGTTACCTAGATATTTATATCGTTTTGGGACAACCCAAAAAAGGATACGATGATGTCTCCAGCTAATTCTAAGCTCACAGTAATTTAGGCTGTGTTTACACTACAGCCATGTGCCTGTGCGTATGCTTCTGGAACACCGATAGCAGCTGCATCTTTTGAAAACACACTTAGTATCTTATACTTCCTGTTGGGACAGAATTTCTTGTCTCTGTGAATTTCATATTGTAAAGGAACTCAGTCAAGATTTTTCTGAGAGACAACTTAAGGCACTTCAGGACTTGGGGTGACTAGCCTAAGACATCCTACAAAGACCCAGTTTTCAGAACCCAGGTATCTCACACTTTCTGAATTGACATAACATTAAAATGTCTGACCCAGACATAGACATAGCTAAAACTATTTCAGAGAATAAACGCCAAGAACTGGCTGGCTCTAGCAATAAGTACAAGTACAGACACTGTCAAAACAGCCTCTCGGAGCATCTCCATCAGACAAAAATAACTATTCTTCCTTATTATACATCTGCTATGCAATAAAATCAACCAAAAATGCATGTCACATTTCTTTCTTCTTTAACAATTCCTATGTCCTATTATTTCATCCTTACCTCACTAAATAATTTATTCTTAGAAATATGCAGCCTTTCAACATGCACATTTATTTTACCTCAGGGTAAGTCAAAGTTTGCTGTGATTATTTATTATAACCAATTTTTTTTTCACTGAGAGGGAAAATAACATGGGAGCTAAGTAAATTTGTGGGTTGAGTCACCCATACACTTTGTGAATCATGTGAGAACCAACTCTGAGTGAGTCACCACTGTAACTGAATCAGGCTGCAAAATTTCAGCTCTACCTAAACAGTCATTTATTATTCTTCAATGGCTGGATTCAAACCCTTAGCAAATATCAGATCATTTGTTGATGCACAAATAAAACACAGCTCTTGGAAACATCTGCAAGGGCAGTCAAAAAGGATATCATCATTCAGCGGCAGGAGCTGCGCTAGCTGGAACAGAGCTCTGCTGCAGCCAGAATTGCCCAAGGGCCCACATGGAGATCCAACACCTCTACACACCATGACTGCAGGGCTGGGACTCCAGTTGAGCAACACCTTCGCAGACAATTGTGAAATGCCAAGAGAGGCATATTTATAAGGGCTGACCCATACTTATGACATACCGCTTATTAAACCCAGCCAGCACAACAGAAAATGATTGTCAGCACGTTTCAAATATCCCAAAACTCTGCCAGAGTAACAGTCTGGAGGTAAGGCAGGGTTGCCGTGGTTCAAAAGCAGCATGTCAATATGATGGTTGTAGCTAAGGTGTCCCCCGCAATGAAATTGCTAGTAACCTCTCTGGGTTCTTTCCCCTACTTTGAACACAGCTGGAGACGCTTAACCTTCATAAAGAAAGTAAGCACAGAGGGGCACATGCTGCTTCCATGCATACTGGGGTGTATCCCAACTAACTCCTCACGTAGTGGCACGTTAGAGTCAGGCAATTAAGTAAGGCTGGAAATGGACTTGGGCCCACCCTGTTTTCTTTCTGCTATTTAGAAGGGAACCATATACACAGGGTGGGATTAAAGTAAACGAGCACCAGGTGAAGAAACAAAATTGCCTGGGCACAAATGCAAAGTTTACAGCCTGAGTAACACTTCTTCAGACTCCCATCTGTTAGAAGTTTGACCTCAAGCAAACTGCTTTACTCTGCAAATGTCCTAACAGAAAAAAAGATGCTCTTTGCATTTTCCCCAGTTACCCACTACAGTAGACACGACTGTGAACATCTTTTTGTTTCTCTCCAAGACCTCTTGTGCACTGCTTTGCAAAGCACAAAGGGGTAAAAAGAAGCAATGAAAGGGGATCTTATTGAACTACCAGTATTGAAACTACTTGCTACCAATAGTGTAAAACTGGTTCATACAGACAGCAATAAATGTGAGCATTAGAGATGAGGTTTTCCCAAGGTACCAAAGTGAAGAAAGTTAATGGATATTTAGCACCTTAATCCCTTCAGCATTTCTGAAAGCCAAACTGCCTGTGGTTTGCTGTGAGGGTTGGACTGAATTTTCTTATGATCTCAACCAAACAGAAGTCTGTCTTCATCTTGTTTCTCTGTAGTTTTTCCATATATGAAGTATGAATATGACAAAGCAAAAGATTGTACAGTATTTGGGAGACATTTATGAAAACACCTAAATAATAAGGTTCAAGATACAGTGGAGAAGCAAGTACATAAATTTACTAATTCCTTGTTCTCTATGTACTTTAAAGTTCTGCCACAAACATAGTTTATACACAAGCCGACTTTGGTGCACTAAAGATATACAGCATCTTGTTCTAAGTAGTTTTGCCTGAGCACAGAGTAAGGTCTGTAACAGCAAAAGTAACTATTATAAAAATGTTGCTTCGTTTTAACAGCATGGTAGAAACTGTGAGGCAGATGGTGCATCTGTTTTAGCAAGGTTGATTCAGCAAATGCATCAGGCTGTTGAACCAGTTTACCAAGCTGATGATTAATTCATATATTTAGAAAATATATTAACATGGATATTAGACCATTTTTTTTTCTTTAATATCCCATTCAAACTGATGGGAATTTAGACATTGATTTCAGTGGGAGCAGAAGGAGGCCCTAAGGTGAGTTCAGATTAACAACCTGTTTACTCTTGTATGGCTCTGCTTTGTTGACTAAGATCACTAAAACCCATGTTTTCCATAAAGGGCTAAATCCTAAAACAAGTACAATTCACTGTTATCCTCACCAGCTCCTACAAAACACTGTTGATTTACTCCAGCTGTGAAGTTGATCCCTGTTTAAATACAAAGCGTAAAGTCTCCTTTGGAGACCTGCACACAGCATGTACTGCTAAAATCAGCTGATTTTCCAGAGGCATGTTTTCCATATTCCTTGGGTATACCTCCAGTGAAAGTCAAGCAGACCTTTTCAATTTTTACTCCTCACATTTTTTTTTTTTATTCATCTGACGAAATTCTTGCCCTCAAAAAGTTCTTCAGCACTGACAGCATTTCTTCTTCATATTCTCCAAAACAGCAATGTGACTCATATCATCATTTTTCATTAAGACTAAATGTAACCTTTACACTCTCAGCAAACAGCAATAAGACTTCTTAGGTACAGACTCATGCTTTATTTGACTTGATATTAGTTGAAAAACATAAATCCTGGCTGACACCTATGGCCTGGACTCACCAAATTAATGTATCTTTATTAATACATATGGATCAAGATGGCAATACTTCCATCAGGGTCAATTCCACCTGTAACACTGAACAGTGAATTCAGTGATGGTGCAGAGCTGCATTAAGCAGGAAAAAAAAATTGCAACTGCAGTGGCAGTATGCCCCCTAATTTCCTTATAAACTGGGAGTACCTACCTTACACTGCAGTGGGTACGAAACACCTCACCTGTATGACAGTCCCAGCCTGCCATGTAGCAAAATTGCATTTTGCACTTTACTGCGAATGCCTTAGAGACAAGTCCCTCCTTTGAGCCTTTCCACATATCACACTCTTCAATCATTATTAGTGATGTTTTCTTATCTAGCTTCCTATTGGGACAGCCCTCACTAGAGTTATAAGCCACCAAATCCCAGGTCTGACTTCCATTCTTCTTCTTGATTTACCAGCTCTTGCTGACAGCTTACGCCTCTTCCCTTGTCTTGGCAAACACTATCTGCTTTCCTAGTACATACACAAGTGATTCTTTTCTGTTGCACAGGACACTCGGGAATGCTAACATACCCTTTTTGCTATATAGGTGTCCCAGGGTATCTCAGTTCCCTAGTTTTTACAGGATCCCTGCAGGCACTGTATCATCTGACAGAGAAGGATATTTTCAACTGCAATTCTTTTCCTCTTCTTTGCTTACAGGTCCGGTCTTTGTTATAAATGCAGTTTCAGCAAAGCCTGTATCATAAAATTAGCATTCAAAGGGCCTTTGCTCCTACTATGCTAGATTAAGGTGCTTATATGTTCCTCTATAGTCACCAATTTTTGCAAAGATATGCGCTGTGTAACAGCCTGTATTAATCTTGTCTACATTACCACTCTACACATCCTTCCCACTGACTTTCCAAAATCCTTGGAGTCTCTCCACACCTTTCCTGCTATCTATCAAAGCATGAAGAGGCTGGTTCTTTCCAGCGGAAGACTGATGATGCCAATCCCTGTCACTCTACCTATCAGATTTTCTAAACAAATGCATTTGCACTTTCTCCTGGTCCTCCTGCTGTGGGAAATAAACATTTGGGAATATATCTTTAAATCCTTCTTAAAAATCCTTGTTGAAAAACATCTTCCTTTATTGTGATGCCGACAAACCCCTTCACAATTGTCTGACTCTTTCTGTGCTATGGCAGCTGTGTGTCCTGCACGACTGAGCCCAATTTCCTGATTCCAGAGCATCCCTTTTTATACAGAGCCTCACAAAACTCGGTCCTGAGAAATTTGACAAAACCTGAACATCTTTTTTTATTATAGGTCATTACATTAACTTCCACACCTTAGCTCAAAACAAGCTTGCTTCATACTCTCCACATTAAAGGAAACCTGAAAAACTGTGAATATAATAAGCTGTAATTAAACACAATACTAGCAATTGTAATACCTAACTGTAACGCAGATACCGGATGCAATCTGAATAGAATGGAAAGCACACAAAAAGAGTTTGTAAAAATTCAGAGACATTTGTTTTACAAGTCTCTTGCAATTCATATGCAATGCCTTTTTTTTTTTTCTAAACCTAAATGTAAATTATCAGTCTAGGTTTAAAATTATTACTAAAAATGAAATTGTATTCCAACTCTCCAGCCTGTGTAAGCTCCCCCATTAGACATACGCCCTTGATTTTTACACGTTCTTGGAAGTAATTAAAATCCAACTTAAATTTAAAACAGTTTTAAAATAGTTTTTAGTTAAAACAACAATTTCTATAAATGAGACTGATGTGTGACAGCAATATTAGTTTACTCATATCTGTAAAATCTGATGCCAGGGTGAGAAGAAACAGGAAAAAAAATAAGTCCCCACCTGCAGTTATAAGGCTGAAGGAGATGGCTCTACCTGAGAGTCTGTCTGCGTGGCAATAGAAAAAAAAGGAGGACGAAACTGAAGAATTCCTAAATGGAGTACTTTTCACATATAATGTTGAAATACTGTTTGCAAAAGCAATATAAATTAAAAAGCTTAGCCTCAAATTTAAATACACTTTTAATATTGCCTCGGCTGACAAGAAAAGGTTATGGAGTGGAAATCTTGTTTGTCTCCATAAGAACTTACTCACACAGGAAATCAAACCAGTATGAGTTTGGCCATAATACTGAAAAAAATCACTACTTTTCTGGATATCAAAAACATTCCCATTATACTGGCTGACAATCCCAGAAATTTGATGTTGTTCATGACTAGAAACTGTCACTTACTGTAAGATTTAAAAGCATGAAAAAAAGTCATTTTCTTCCAAAACTTATCACTCTATGCATGCAAGTATTGCCCTTCTGTTATTTTCAAACTCGATACATTTTTTTGTCATTCCTCAGTTTCTGCAATGCTATCAAATTTGTCTCCCCAGATTCTTTCAGGCTGCTAGCATAAATCCTATGCCAGCCAACTCTCTTGATCACACCTCCCCTGCCATTCAAACTTCTCCCTACATCTTCCTGAATTTACAGTCCTAGCTCTTCTATCTAGTACTGGGTTTGAACTTGTCCTTCCTCTTTCTCATATTACTTTGCTTTCCCTTTTTTAGCCTCTTTTGAAGCTCATCATCATTCATCACAATTTTTCAATACCACAATTTCCTTCTTATAACTCTGTCAAACTCGCTTTTCTTTCATTTCTCTGACTCATTCACTGTATATCACATGCGAAACTGATTCCTCTCTTATTACTAGCCCTAATTATGGGATGCCTCCATTCTTCCTTTTCTATATTACATTCTCACCAAACACCAACTCCTGAGTCACTGCCAAAGGATTTAAGGAGCAGACAGAGTGAGCGGCTGCCTTGCCTCCATGCATGGGTCAGCAGGTAGGTTATGCTGACCTCTTCGCAGGGTGATTGTAGTACGCGCTCTCCCAAGTGTACCCCTGAGAGGGCTACTGCTGCGCACTGTCCTCAACTGTCTGTGACCTCCTTAAGTCACCTCACTACAAAGCCAAAATACACCATCCAAAGTGGAACAGTATAACTCACCATAAGGAACTAAACCTTATAATTGCACCTCACGCTTCAACAGGAATCTTCTCTAAGAGTACACATTACAGCGGAATATTTAATTTTGACTTGACACTACTTGGTAGTTATTCACAATCACATGAAATTTCAGCTCATTCTCAGCTGATCACTTGCTATTTTGGCCAGTTCCTGTAGGTTAACTATTATCAGCCCCCATCATGATTGCTCCCCTTTGTTTTTCTCTTCTGCCATGCACTATACAGTCATATGATAATTTTTTCTTGCTCCATGAGTTTCTCTCCTCCACCAACCTCACCAGCACATTCTCTTGACCAAGGGACTTTAGTTTTGACAGCAGACACAGCTCATCTCTACAAAATATAGGGCAGTTGGTATCTGCCCTTGTTTCTCAAGTTCATGACATACTCCTGTGACGAGCAATGAGGAATCTCATCTTGTTATATAAAATACTACATGCAAAAGAACCCAAGAACAGGACAAACAACTCCCTGAGGAAGTTATGGATTGTAATCAGTAAACAGATGGATCATTAGCTGGTCACCCATTTCATTGTTCGCATGACAGAGAGAATGAGACATGCCTACTGCAAAGCTGGGCAACAAAACTGAAAAAAGAGAAAAACCAACCCACTGGCAGAAGAAAAAACCTCTTTTGCAGAGTCACTACCTCAAAATGAAATAATGAAAACTCCCACTTCAGAAGCTGCTGCTTTGAAGTGGAACTGCAGATCTCTATTTGCATATTAGGAACGCTTGTGTCAATTTCCATGCTCCATCTGGGCAAGAGATTGCAGATGAGGATGACAAGGCTCTGAATTAGGACAAATCAAATGGATGCAGACTCATGAAATCCTGTAGAGATAATTATGAGTCTCTGAAGATGATGTAATTAGAATATTAGCATGGTTTTCTCCTTTAGCAGTAAATACATTTTAACATCTTTATGCCTGCTATTTAATATGTCAGCCCTGCTAAAAGTCCTTTGCACCTTCCTGTTTGGTCTGTCGGCACCATTTTAAGTCCCTACTTTGTGGCAGATAACTAGATGCACAAAAAGACTAAGTTGGAGCAAAGATGCAAATTTTAGCAGTTGAGCTTTAGAGATCATGCTACCTAATGCAATCTCATCCCTAGGTTAGACAGTCAGACTTTTTACAAAATGGATGGAAAAAGCCAATGTCAAAAGCCAGGATACACAAAAGGCAGATATCTAAGCAAAGATTGTCTAAGAGAGAGGGAGCCCTACACCTCTAATGGCAGTGGGTGCTCCACCACAAACCCTTTCCTTGAGTCAGTTGCTTAAACCAGGCAAATCCTTCCTCATAAACAATGATGAGAGAAATCCACATACTATCAGATTTAATATCTTAGTGGTTAAAACAGTCATCAGTAAGGTGAGTGACCTGTTTTCAAATCTCTACTCATCCAATATTAGTTGTCCTAGCCCATAGGCTATTGGGTATTCAGGGGTAAGACATCTTGATCTCTCCTGTTTGAAGTTGTTCCACTTTGTATAACTAATTAAAAGATAATTGGAGCAAGTACTTGAACCTGACTCTCCCACATCCCAGGTTATTGCCTAACCCTTCAGCTGTGGATTCAGCCTCTCATTTTATTTCTGCAAGGTTCTTAAATCATGTAGGCACTTTTGAAAATCCTATATTCTCTGTATTTTACATACAAATATTCACAGAGCAAAAAGTCACATTCATTTCAGAATTACCACTACAAATATCTCCCTTTCTTCTCATATATACTACCAGCTCTCTTGCTCAATGGTGAAAGCTAGGTGTTCTGTTTGCTTGTTTGTTGGGGAGGGTTCTTTTTCAAACCCTTTTTCACAATACAACGCATTTGTGCAAGTACAAAACCAACTTTTTCTGTGGTTCTTAGTTTTGATTCCTTGCTTGAAGAAGGCAACAAGAACCCTCAAACAGTATTCACAGATAGCAGAATAAAGGAATATTGGTCTTTCACAATGATTGATGATCATTCTTTGGATTCTAAAAATATGGTATGGGCTTCAGAAAGCACATGATGTGATGAACAGCTCTCTGCCCTAAAGAACTCATAAAGTAAATGATGGACCTGGCACACAAGCAGAGACACAATATAAACCACACATCAGGAGAAAACACAGATTACAAATCCAGGATAAGGAAGCACAAGTGAAAGCTTGCAAGGTATTTCAAAATAAGGACAGCCTGGTATAACAGGCATTTGTTCAAGGACTATAAGGGCATTGTAAGCTGATAAGGGAATGATAGTAGACTAGGGAAGAAGTAGTTCAAGAAGTAGCACACATGACAAAGTAATTCAAGGAAGGCTGTTCAACTGGTCTACACAAGCAATAAATGTTTACATTTATTTTACAGTTAGACTGGTATAAAACTTGCAGATCCTTTTATTTCATTTCAGCTAATATGTCCTATACAAGAGTTTAACAAAACAAAAGAAAACCCCACCAAAAAAAAAACAAACCCCACACAAGAAAAGCAAGAATGTAGGGAACACTGATATTACTATTTCATTTCTGTCACTGGCAAAACCTTCCCCATAAACAAAGCCTTAGTTTCAAAAAGTGAGGTAACTACAGTCTGAGAACAGATGAGGGAAAATTTTAGAAACATTGGGTGAACAGTGACTTAGGAAAAATATGAGTCCAACAACAGTATTGTGAAATGTTAAATGCAACAACATTACACAGCCAGCAGGGGAAGATCTGCTTCAAAAAAGCCCAAAATTTTGGCTGTGCAAGAACACACTGGCTCATTTATAGTTTCCAGAAATGTTTTTCCAGTACGTTAGTCTTCAGCTTACAGGAGTTCTTCCCCATAGCAGAGGCTTGTGGTGATTTAATACAGGCACAAACCAACCCCCAGAACAAAAGGTTAAAGTCTTTTTACAATATTTAATTTCTGCAGAGATTTAAACATTTAAATATGTCATTACAAAACAAAATGACTCAGTAGAGATGTAATTCAGATGTACCAAAATGCATTAGTCATTCAATAAAACAGGCACTGAGGATTTACTAAAAATACTTTACAGAAAAAAAACAACAACATATATTTACTTTACTGAATGGTTGTTGTGTAAGGCACATAAAACCAAATCCTGTATAAATCACCTTAATTTGCCTTTTCCAAAACTAGGACTGCTGGTCCTAAAGCAGCACGGCTAATTCACCTCCAGTTTCCAACCCTTGTTTTGAACAGCAGTGTGAGAGGAAACAATGTGTGATGTGATCACAAGGCAAGCAAACAGGGCAGGGAACAAACTAACTAACCAGCAGCATGAGGAGCTCCTTGCCAGCTGGGAGTCTCACTAGGCGCAGGGTTAACTTGCATCAGCTTCCTACTCATCTACAGATGAGATGGTGATCCTCAGGGAACACCAGCAACAAGGAGCGCTGCCATCAGGACACAAAACCAGAAGCAAACCAGTTAATATGGTAGTTAGATTGCAGGGAGTGTAAAGAAATCCCAGAGATGTCACCAAGAGAAGAGGTTCCCAAATGCTGATAATACAGCACAGGTCACCAGTGCAGCCTTTCTGGTGCTTCAGCAACCTCATCAGCTTCCACTGAAGTGCGGAGGGTACATTCTGCCAGCCAGGGCTCGGACTGCTCTGACACCCAGTGCTCCTCCCCGGGGGCAGGGAGCTGGGAAGGTGTGTTCTGATCAAGTCACATCTATGGTCAGTGAGGAGCTGCCAAGAGAGGTCAGCAGGCTTCACTGCAGCACATGTGCTGCACAGGAGACCAGCCGGGAAGAAATTTCTCCAAGACACAAGCTTAAGCCCCACTGGGGTAAGAATTACCAGATGTCTGTTGGAAATACAACACAGTGGAGAGGCAACGGTCTAGGAGGTTCCTGGAGTGTGCAGAAGACAACTTTCTGACACAGCTGGTGAGCGAGCCAACTAGGGAAGGCGCCCCGCTGGACCTGTTGTTTGAGAACAGAGAAGGATTTGTGGGTGATGTGATGGTTGGAGGCCCTCTTGGGCATAGTGATCACAAAATGATAGAGTTTTCAATTCTCAGAGAAGTGAGATGGGTTAGCAGAACTTCCACCATGGACTTTCAGAGGGCAGACTGTGGCCTGTTTAGGAGCCTGGTTGACATTGTCCCTTGGGAGGCAGTCCTGAGGGGAAAAGGAATCCAGGGAAGGCTGGACATTCTTCAAGAAGGAAGTATTAAAGGCATCAGAGCAGGCCGTGCCTATGTGCCGAAAGATGAGCCAGAAGGGAAGACTGACCCAGCTGAACAAAGAGCTCTGGCTGGAACTCAGATAAAAAAAAAAGAGAACTTATTACCTTTGGAAGAAGGGGCAGGCAATTCAAGAGGACTACAAGGGTGTCATGAGGCTATGCAGAGAGAAAATCAGAAAGACCAAAGCCCAACTTGAACTTAATCTAGCTACTATTGTAAAAGACAATAAATGTTTCTATAAATACATTAGCAACAAAAGGAGGGCTAAGGAGAATCTCCATCCCTTATTGGATGCCAGGGGAAACATAGTGACTGAGGATGTGGAAAACGCTCAGGTACTCAATGTCTTCTTTGCCTCAGTCTTTGTTCTCTAGGTACCCAGCCCCCTGAGCTGGTAATAGGAATGGGGAGAAGAATGAGGCCCCCAGAATCCGATGGGACATGTTTAGCAACCTGCTACATGACTTAGACACACACAAGTCTATGGGTCCGGATGGGATCCACCCAAGGATACTGAGGAAGCTGGCAGAAGTTCTCACCAAGCCACTTTCCATCATTTATCAGGAGTCCTGGCTAACTGGCAAGGTCCCACATAACTGCAGGTTAGCAAATGTGACGCCCATCTACAAGAAGGGCCAGAAGGAGGATCCAGGGAACTACAGACCTGTTAGTCTGACCTCAGTGCCCAGGAAGGTTATGGAGCAGATCATCTTGAGTGCCATCACATGGCATGTACAGGACAACCAGGCCATCAGGCCCAGTCAGCATGGCTTTATGAAAGGCAGGTCGTGCTTGACTGACCTGATCTACTCTGACAACGTGACCCGCTTAGTGGATGAGGGGAAAGCAGTAGATGTTGTCTACCTAGACTTCAGTAAAGCCTTTGACACCATTTCCCGCAGCATTCTCCTGGAGAAACTGGCTGCTCACGGCTTGGATAGGTGTGCTCTTCTCTGGGTAAAACCTCGCTGGATGGCCAGGCCCAATCAGTTGTGATGAATGGAGTTAAATCCAGTTGGCGGCTGGTCACAAGTGATGTTCCCCAGGCTCAGGATCGGGGCCAGTTCTGTTTAACATCTTTATCAATGTTTTAGATGAGGGGATTGAGTGCACCCTCAGTGAGTTTGCAGATGACACCAAGTTGGGCAGGAGTGTTGATCCGCTTGAGGGCAGAAAAGCTCCACAGAGGCATCTGGACAGGCTGGATTGATGGGCTGAGGCCAATCGTATGAGAATCAACAAGGCTCAGTGCTGGGTCCTGCACTTGGGTCACAGCAACCAGCATCAGGATCACAAAGAATAAATGGGATTGCATCCATGACTGGAACAGTGTTGTGGAGGCTGTTCAAGGAGAACAAGCAATGAAGAACGGCAGTGGCACTTTCTTACATAGCACCTCCTTGTCTATGCAGAGGTCCAGTGTGAAACACGAGATGTATCTGACAGGAATCTTCTGGTCAAAACCAAAGGCAAAAGCAACATTTGCCATGCAGCAGTGGGGGCCTGTTCCATACCACCGGCCCCAGGAGATGAAGTGGATAAGACTGTCCACAAACAACTACCAAAAGCAACGCAATTACCAGCCTTGGTCCTCATTAGGGATTTCAACCATGTGGGCACCATGGCATCGTGCAAGCAATCCAGGATAACTTTTTAATGCAAATGCTAGAGAGACCAAACAAAGGTAACACTCTACCTGACCTCTGTGCACAAACAAAGAAGAACAAGTGGCAAATGTGGTCACAGATAGTAGCTTGGGAGCAGTGACCACAAGCTGATTGCATTCAGTATCCAGAAGAAGACTGGGAAGGTAAGCAGAAGAATCGGGACTCGGGATCTTATGCAAGTGGACTTTGGGTTATTCAGGAGATGGCTCAGCAGAATCTCCTGGGAAGCTGATGCAAAAGGTGCCTATGACAGCTAATAAATTTTTACAGAAAACTTATTGAGACCTCAGGAACAAATAATCCCGTTGTACAAGAAGACTGGAAATTTCAGTAGAAGACCCACTTGACTAAGCAAGGAATGAACTGTAATGCAAAAAGACAGCATGCAGCAAACAAGAGCAGGACAAAAAAAGTACAAAAGCACCACTTTGGCACTTAGGAACAATATTGGGGAAACCAAAGCACATTTAGAATTAAAACAAGTGAGGGATATAAAGAGCAGCAAGAGGGAATTGTGTAAGTTCAGAGAAAATGTGGGGATGTTACTGAATGGGGAGAAAACCTAGTGGTTGTGCAGATGGAAAAGGCTGAAGTATTTAATACATTTTTGCTTCAATCTTCACAGGCAAAGATTACTCCTAGATTTCCAGGTATACCAGGATGGTTTGGGAAGGAACAGGTTAGGGATGACAAGTTAGGAAAGAGTTAGAGCAGCTGGATACATTCAAATCTATGAGGACAGCCAAGATTAATCTGAAAGACCTGAAAGAGCTGGCTGATGTGACTCCTAGAGTCCTGCCTGTCATCTCCGAAAAAAGCATGATCAGTGAGGCAGGCCCCTGAAAACTGGAAAAAGGCTAGCACTATGCCTGTCTTTAAAAAAGGTATGAGAAAAAGAACTCAAGGCCAGTTAGCCTCACCTCAGCCCCTGGAAAGATTACATACCACATCCTTTTGGAATCCACCACCAAAAATGCAGAGAACAAAAAGGTAATCAGCAACAATCAACACGGACTTACAAACGGCAGCTCATGCTTGATCAAACTGATTGCCCTACGTGATGAACTGACCTGAAATGCAGATGTGGGGAGAGTGGTGGATGTAATCAAATGGTCTGGTAGCTAGAATGAAAATTACTGGGTCAGATGGGCTCAAACGGTAACACAGTAAAAATTAGTTTGATATCCAATTGGTAGTCAGTACCAACCAGAGTATTATAGTGGTGAACAGTGGGGTTGTAAATGTTCAATATCCTACCAATAACTTGGATGATGAAACACAATGCACTCTCAGCAATCTTTTAGACAATGCTAACCTAGTGACGTCTGACACACCAAGCAGTAGAGCTTTAATCAAGAAGGACCTTTAGGAAATTCAGGACTGAAAATATCAAGTTCAACAAGAAAAGTTCTTCAGCTCTTCTAGGGACAGGTAACCCCACACATCAGTGCATGCTAGGAATTGACTGGCTTTGTAGCAGCTCTGCTAAAAAGGACAGAGAAGTTATGGCAGATCCCAAGTGGAATGTTAAAACATGTTCTCACTGCTAATAAGGCAAACTGGACACTGGCTACATTAGGAGCAGTGTGGCCAGCAGGACAAAGGCAGTTACTCTGCCACTATATGAAGCATTGATTAGGCCATACCTGAAATACTGCATCCAGTAATAGACTCCCCAGTTCAAGAGGTACATGAAGAAACTGGAGACTGTGGAGGGGCCTCAGGCTCATGATTGACAGAAGTTGAAGCAGCTGGCTATTTTCAGTCTGATAAACAGGAAGCTAAGAGAGGCAAAACCTACTTGAAAAAGAGTTACAAAAATAGTGGAACCAAGCTTTCCACAAGTAACAAAAGCATGTGTAAAATCATTATTTTTTTCTCACAGTTCTATCAGCTTACTGCTTTCTTTAAAAAAAAAAAAAAAGACATTGCTTTGTTGTCTCTAATTCAGTATCTCCTACAATAAGCAGCCTATTGTCACAATGACCATATATATAATCCCAGCCAGACCACCCTTCTAGTTTATAACATTGTTGATGGGGATACAAAAGGCATTTTTATGTTCACAAATCCAGGAATCTCAAGGACTGATCTTAAAACTTTCAGATTCTGGTCTATTAAAATAAGTTAAAAGACTGCATTGTATGGTACCTAACCATTCAGGAAAAAATTCATCCCATTTGGTGCGGTTGAGATCAAAGCAGGTACTTAAGTTGCAATTTCATGAAACTTATAAGAAGGGGTCCCAGCAGATACTCACCCAGAGCTGTAGTTTAGCTCCTCCTGTCAATATTACAAGTAAGATTTGTTATTTAGAACAAGTTTTTAAGTTTTTCTTGGGCATTAAAGGAGAAGACTGGCTGCAAGACAAGGATCTAGCTGAAGATTCCTCCTCTCTTCGGTCCAAGTGGGTGTAGCTCTGCTAACTTCAAGCTGGATTTTATCTGTTAGTACCTAATTATTAAATGGTTTGTGTGGTTTTATATGATATAGACTTGAAGTGAGCTTTGATTAAGAATTTTTAAATTATGTAACAATGCCCAGAGCAGGAGCTGTTCATTTACTTATTTTTTTAAATCATCAAATATATGAGTAAGAACACAGAGATAAATCATTAGATACCCTGAAGTCTTTCCAAACATTAAAATTATGTAGGCAAAAAGTAGTTTTTAGATAGATCTATGTTCCAAAATAGGTTTGAAAAAGAGTAAAAATTTTACTCGTTTAAAGCTACGCAGCCAGTCAACATAAATTTCAGGATGCAGTAGTGCTTGTGGACTCTGTATTTTCTATGTAGTTTGTTTTCTGCTGCATAAAGATGCAAGTCCTACATCAGATCAAAGACGCATCCAGCGAATTCTCTCCTCCCTGACAGTGGCAGAAGCAAAAAGCTGGAGCAGGAGTATAACAAGAACGCCAAACACAAAAATCTTCCCTTTCCCCACCATATACCTTCCCTACTCCTAGCAGCTTTGCAGTTTAAGGATTTCCCAAGACAGTTACTGTATTTGAATCTTTACATCCAATAGCTGTCAATGACTTTTTCTTCCATGAATTTGTCTAGTAGTGTCTTGAACCCATTAATGCTTCTGGTCTTCATAACATCCTGTGGCAATTAATTCCACAATGTACTTCTTCACTGTGTAAAAAGTTCCTTCCTTTTGTTGGTTTAAAACCTGCTGCTGGATAATTTCATTAAATGCCTCTTTGTTTTTATGTGACACATTGTGAACAAGCGGTTCTGTTCCATCCGTGACTGTACACACCGCTATTATAGTCACCTCTTATCTGAATTAACTGACAGTTTCTCCTTGAACAGAAGCCACACCTGTGATCCTCTCTGGGTGCTTTTTGCTTTAGCTGGAGTTTCCCCTTGCCATAAAACACTGTCCTTCTACTAAAAATTTAATAGACAAATAAGTACTGAAAATAACTAGTATAAGGAGGGACTAATATAAGGAGCTTAGGTTTGAATTTTGTGGGGTTTTGAAATGGCTGAGTATAAACTCACTTTGAGACGTAATACGTGTTACAACTATAGTTATCTATGCTGTGCATATAAACCTGGTTGATCGGATTTATCTGATATATGTTTATAAGCCTGACTGATGAAGGAGGCCAAGCATATGCAAACCTAATTGGTAGATTAAGGAGGATGACCAGCTATACTCAGGTCTAATTAGCTCATAGAGGGTTAGCAGAGACATACGTCATGAAAAATTGATGGGACAGCTCTGTGCAAATCCGACTGATGGGCCAGATTCTCTTAAGACACCATTCAGCAGGGTCTCTACTGTTCTGTCAGATTGTATCTGCCAAGAGACACGATGCACTGCTGTGGAGGGGAGAAAAGGCAGCGCTTCTGTAAGTCTTCTCCAAATGCATGCCACCAACTAGCAATGGCCAACTCTGGTTTTGGTCAAAAGAAGACAAGAAGGGGATTCTACAACCTAAGCAGGCTCTAAGAGGGGAAGCAAGGGGTGATGAAGAGAAGCTGCCCACCAAACTGAACATAATCCACATGATTCTGGGGAGATGAGGGCTGTGGCTCCAGTAGTTAGTGGAATACAACAGGCAGCAGTGGGGGAAGGTGGGGTTGTTTTGTGGGGAGTAAGGGTGTACAGAAGGATTGTTAACAGCTAAGTGCAGAAACACCCTGCTTCCATAGAGAGTTTCACTGAACTGCACCAGACTGACTCTAGTGCAGCCCAGCCTTTACCTGTATCCCTTGATCATCTCCAACTAAGCATAAAAATATCCATGGAAAAGCATTTCATCTACAGCCCACAATTCATCATTACAATTATCACACACCAAAAAACCACACCCCGTGAGTTTTCCCTGCTAGAGTTGCCGTCTTCCCAACAAGCCTTGTAAACTCACCATCATATCCAAGCCCTTATGGTCCTGTCCTCTCCCCACACAACAGACTGCTGGGGAAAACACAGTGTCATAACAGCTTTGAACAGAGGGTATCTAGTGGAATAACCACTCTGAATTGTTCACACAGAAACAGTAGCTACGCAGTAAGGCACCAACGTTTGTAGAGTCAGAAGAGTTAACAGTAGCAACATCACTGAGCTTTCAATTTTTCTGATTTTGTGGAATTTATCAGGTGTAGTATGTGTGAGCACAGGTTAACATGAGAACTTCAAACTTTACAAGGAAGTTTTGAGTGTATCTGATGTACATACTTATTTTCTTAAGTCTTTTAAAATATTTTTTCTTTCACTGTCAGTGTTAACACAGAAGCTTAAGGATAAAAGAAATACTTCGTCTGGTTGAATCAGCTTACTCAGGCTATGCACTTCGCTCAGTTAAACAAGATGCGAGCCCAGAAATTAGTCCAACTTGCCAACCCTTATTATCAAGCACAGTGTTTGTCATTCACAGTAGGTTATCAACAATGGGGCCACATTTGGGAGATGCCGTGACATCTGGTATTGATTTCTGGCAGTATTTAGGTCTTTTTTGAAACCTCTACCTCAGGTTGGAAAGATAATAAAATGCATATGCACTATTGGGCAGATTTTTTTTATTTTAGTAGGCATTAAAATAGGCATAGTTACATACTGCAGCAAATCACAAAAAAGTCATGCTGCTTCTTTTAAATGAAAGGACTACCTCCCATCAACAAGAGCAGTGTGAAAGGTGAGAAAGGCAATTCGACATCGTCAGAACAGGTTGAGTGCATGTGTCAAAAATAATGAGAAACCCATTACATAATTTAATGAAATAAATGTCCAAAAGCTGCTCTTAGCACCCAACATCAAAAAATAAAACAAAGATATGCTCCACAAACCTTCAGTTCTTTCCATTTTAACATAGGCCCTAAGTATGCAGTTCTGTAGAAGTTAAAATGTTCAGAACAATCCATATTATGAAGTTGCTAGAATTTGGTACATTCTAAACTACATGTAACACATTGCATGCACACTTCTGCTTACACCCAGTATTGGATAGCTCAGCGAGAAAAAGTCCCAAATAATATAATTTATGAGGAAGCTAGGAATGAGAGCAGCAACCTCCACTAACTCCTTCTTAACTGAAATTATTTAACAAAAACAAATTCATGGAAGTAGCAGCCACAAAAAAATGTGATCTAGTTAATGCTGTAAGCAACATTTTATCTGTGATTCGTTATAATAAAGCTGCTAAGAATTTTGCAGTGGGAAAAACTATGTAACTGATTTTTTTTTTTATAAGGTCGGTTAAAAAACATACTAGGAGAAGGAGTAAATGTTTTTAAATGAGTGACCTAACATTTAAAGTTTTGGGGGAGGAATATTAAAATACCCAACATACACATATAATTTCTGGAAACAATTACAGTATTTAAAACAACACTGAGAGAGATATTTTATGGAAGGCATTCCAGAACTGCCTCCCCAAAGACACTGATCAACTTGGGTGTGTTCAATTAACAGAAGAAATTAATTCAAGTCAAAACCCCTGCTGCTGAGAATCATCCAGCCTTTAGCATTCCCTCTCACCCCCTGGCTTCAGCATTTAAATCCCTGGACTGTCAGCAGGAGCTTTCTAGATGAGACGGTTGATTGGAAAGACTATTTTTACTACTGATAACTGAAACTACAACTCCAGTGTTTACAGCAATGTAATATATATAAGTTTCACTAACAACAACAACAAAATCCATTATTTGAGATGAAGATGGCCTTTTAATTTGCAATGGCTATCTACCTCAACACCTACCAGTTTCATTACATTTCTTAATTTTATCTTCTTCCTCTAGGCTAAGCTAAGCCAGACAGAGTTAACTCATGTTGGCTCTGAAATGCAGATATTGCCTAGAAAAGCAGGGATCCAAACCACCGAAACTTTCAGTTGCTCTCTGTTGTGACCTTCTGGAATTCCAGAAACAGTTCAGACTGCCAATTACAATTCTTAAAAACTGAATTCTAATTGCTTTGAGATTTTTCGGTAGAAAAAAATAAATCTTTTTACAGACAGAGATATGGGATGCTGTCCGCATGACTGAGATCGTGGTTGAACTAGATAGTAGATTCCGTTTCACTATGTCTAGTACAAGATCAAAAACACCACAGCTGCATGACGCACTGGTTAAGCGCAACCCACTCTGCCAATTCTAATTTTGCACAGAGTTATGCTCCATCAGGTAGCGTCTTTCCTGCAACCGGCAAACAGCCAGCATAAACATGATATCATCATGTGATCTGGCTTATTTGATGAGAATGTGCCACCAGGTGATTTGGTACTGCACAGAAGTGTTATTAATGAACATGGGACCATAGTCCAGCACACAGAGTGAAACAATTTGTCAAGGTCAGCCACGCAGGCTGCTAGTAGACCTGAAAATATTATCCAGTCCTCCTTAATCCCGGGCTAGTTTGCTACCTACCAGGCAGCACTGCTGCCCAACATAACAAAACACAGTTTTCAAATTACAGTGGGGTTCTGAGGATTTCTTTGGCACATTTGTTCTAAATACTACCCCTGCTGCTTCCCTATGGAGCTCCTAGTTCCATGTGGTGGTCCGAGGTCCAAAGCGTTTCTTTTCACCCAAGTCCTCGCTCTGCTAACCAGCTGTGGTCCCTGCTGCCCCACCCCTACCCACACAAGCCAAGGGCCATTTCAGCAACTACAGTGTTGACACTGCAAATATTTAGAAAAATGTTTAGCTTGACAAATGTAAGTAACTGCAGTGAAGTCAAATAAACCTATGTTTGTGTGCAAGGGTTTCCAGGGTTGTCTCCAAAAAGCAGGACATGTTTTTATACTTGCTATGAGACACTCATACACACTACCAAGGATCTGCTACGTAACCCACATAAAATAAAACGCTACTCCTACTTCTTTATATACTGCTCACTAAAAAAAATATTTTTATTGCAGCTCATCAAATGTGGACTCTAACATATCACTGTAGTGAGCTATACGCATACCTTACTAATTCTAGGAAAATAAAAAAATGGTTTCAATCAAATGCTTAGCCCAACACATACAGAGACAGACACAAAGTAAAGTACATATTAAAGTAAAAATCAGAAATGTGTGGAAATACATCCTTGTCCGAGTTGCTGTAGGAAATGGAGTACATGGCTACAACAGTACAGTATTGTTTGAATTACTGTTCGGACACAGAAGTAGAACAGAGCAAGCACTGCACTACTGATTATAAATTCTAACAGAGAAATTGCACTGAAGAAACTTCAAAACGTTAAAGAACTCCATAGCTAGTAAATGCCCAAATTAAGTTTGCCTGTAAAAGTTTTATTAAGTCCTATGGCATTATACATATGCAGAGGCGTAGCTATAGAGTTATATATTATTTCCCTCTACTATCCTGCCTGAGTCATGATAAAAATTTCATCCAATGTCCATATTTTGCTTAAGATTTTGCTGTAAGATGAATTATCAGTCTGAAGGTTTCATTAGCAGATAGCAAGTGCTGGAAACAGCGTTGATGACACAGGGATGTTTTAGCTGTTGCTGAGCAGTGCTCACACAGAGCCAAGGCCTTTTCTGCTCCTCACCCCACCCCACCAGCGAGGAGGCTGGGGGTGCACAAGAAGCTGGGAGGGGACACAGCTGGGACAGCTGACCCCAACTGACCAAAGGGATATCCCATACCATATGTCGTCATGCTCAGCATATAGAGCTGGGGGAAGATGGAAGGGGGAGACCTTCGGAGAGATGGCGTTTGTCTTCCCAAGTAACCGTTACGTGTGATGGAGCCCTGCTGTCCTGGAGATGGCTGAACACCTGCCTGCAGATGGGAAGTAACAAATTATTTCCTTGTTCTGCTTTGCTTGTGTGCATGGCTTTTGCTTTACTTATTAAACTGTCTTTATCTCAACTTACCAGTTTTCTCACTTTTCTGATTTTCTCCCCCATCCCACCCAGGGGAGTGAGCAAGCAACTGTGTGGTGCTCAGTTGCCTGGTGGGGTTAAACCACAATGACTGTTCTCTAGATAGACCTACAATACATTGGGATTTATTTTATTTAAAGAAGTTTAGGGACTAACAGGTTGCCCATAGAAGCAGTGGATGCCCCTTCCCTGGAGGTGTTCAAGGCCAGGCTGGATGAGGCTTTGAGCAACCTGGGCTAGTGGAGGGTGTCTCTGCCCATGGCAGGGGGGGTTGGAACTAGATGATTTTTAAGATCCTTTCCAACCCAAACCATTCTATGATTCAGAAAATTTACCCAAGCTTTTACAGCCATAACCAAGCCATGTGCTTGAAAAGCTGAGATAGTGATCAGAGTCCACTGCCAACACCCCTGCTAGTCTAGAAAGCAGAGAGGGAGAAAGCAAGCAGGCACAATATGCTGGCACTCTGGCCACTTGAGAGCTCTCCCAGAGTAGGGAATACTTGAACTGGCTAAGTCAGCTTGGGTCCCAATCACTCGGGTCCACTTCAAAAGTATAAAGAAGTCTCCAAGAGATCCTCCAGCTCTATCAGTCTTTTGTTGTTGTTACACTAAAAATAAGAATGTTGTCCAGACTAGCATGGAAAGGACCCAAATATTGCCTAATTTATTTTAAAAATGCCCATTAAAAATTAAAAAGAAGCATCAGTAGGAGTCCAGTCATTACATAGGTACAAGAAAATCCAGTGGCATAGGGAGTTTCCACAGACAAAGGATTTCCCACAGCTTATTGTTGGAAACACTGTGCTTCAATTGCTCATTTCTTGCTCAACAGGCTGCTGATTCAACCACAAGAGGATGCTGATACGTTTCACCTTCTGCATTCCAACTATTGCAGCCTAAATCAACAAAATATTGGCTTTAAAAAACATGTGACTATATCTCATGGTAGTTTCTAGTCATTTACATTACGTACTTTTGTTGTACAATATCATCTTTCTGCCAATGTCATTTAAAGGTACACATAATAAAATAATAAATCAGGAATTTTAATTGACGATGACTCCTTATCTTGATAACTTCCAGCTGGACATTCACTACAAGCAGGTGGTTAGAAGGCGCAACATAGAATATAACATACTTTCAGATTCTCTGCTGCATGAAGAAACTACAGACCAGAAAAGTGACAAAATACAAACTCACTAAATAATCAGTTAAAATGTGTTTTCCAGCTTGAGACAAATAGTGTTAACAGTGTGTATGATAAACAGCCTGCTTTGTGAAAATGAATGACCTGCTGGAACTCCCTAGAGAACGCCCTCAGGTAAGGAATTCAGATGGAGCCAGGGAGCAAGCCAGTGGAGGCTATTTTAAGTTCAAGCCTTTCTACAGCTACCTCCAGGTGCAGTCCTAAATTCAGCACCAGTATCTGTTTCCCAGAAGCAGATTTTAAGCTGTCTCTGACAGGTAACTGGAGATAGGCTATGCAGTTCTGCAGGCATGGCATGTAGCTATCCTCCAAAACCATGCACTAGCTGTTATTTTTTAGAGAACAGATTGTATCTCTGTTCTACTGTAGAAGCTTATACACGTTTTTTTTTTCTCTTACTCAGAAAGGTTTGTTCAGGATGCCAGCAGTGGAAAGTACAGAAAATTCCCTAGAGTGAGGTAAGAAACAGAGGTAGGAGAAGTGTGGCCAGAGGCTAATAGATTAGCCATTACTAACTTTAAAATTCACGTAGACTCTTAAATGTGTTAAATGTCTTGGAGCTTCATTTTTAAAACCTTAGGAATGAAAGAACAGGGAAGGACCTTGTTTTAGCAAAGCAACCAAGAGCCTCTGACGCAACCTAAATGAGCTACATTAAGGGAAAAATGCAGAAAAAAAAGAAAACCAACCTTTCCAGGACGTTGGGTTTTTTTGCTCACAAGCATAGCTATGCACACAACAGATGCTGCTGAATACAGTCCTAAAATTCATGAATGTATGACTGCCTTACCTAAACCCACAAAAATATCTTCACTTCAGTCAAGCAGTCACACCTGTGCTTAACTTAAAAGATCATGAGTAAATGCATCTGAAGTAAAGAGGATTTGAGTGCTCTGTTGGTAAAGGCACAGGCTTACTCTTTACACTCCAAAGGATGAAGAAAGTGTTCTGCTGATACATAGGAAAAATGAAAGAAGTTACATTGTTGAAAATGACTTGAAATTCGTATTATAACAATAACACACCAATTAGTTAATAGCTTACCATCAATATGTAAACTTACTATTTTACACTGGATATACATCATTAATCTCTAATGATGTGAGGACTACATTATGTTTTACTAAGAAAGCTTTCAAAATCATTAATATTACAAATAAAAGGAAAAAAGCTCTGATCCATCTGGTTTCTGACAAATATAAACTAGGAGGTCTGCAATTAAGGTGACATCTGAGTTGAAATGTATATTTAGAGACTGCATGGGGAACAGTGACTGTATTTAATGTTGTCCAACATTTGCTGATGTTTTCAACATAGTTTTCAACTCCTTTTAAACATGTAATATTTAATTATTTGAATGAAGATTTCTCAGTTAAGCATCTGACTCGGGATGACTTAAAAAATGTATTAAAGGAAAACTTTTCTACAAAATAAAAATAATGTAGGTATTTCTTACAATAGAACTAGTGGAAAATGCATTGCTTTGCTCTCCTGTTTTTGTTTTTGCTTTACAAACAAGAAAAAACAACAGCAAGTTAATAGCAAGACAGGTTTAATTGAAAAGGTCTTCTACCTACTACCTTCATTCTTTGAAACACAGATTTCACCTCTTGAAGGGAAATCAGGGATGCGTTCTGCCTTTTCTAGAGAAATCCACACAGAACTGACACCTAAAGTCTATTTCCAGACACTAAAATAGGTTACTTAGAAAGTTGAGTTCTCCAAACACGATGTGGCCCAAAAATGAAGTGAGTAAGTATAGACTGCACTGAAATGGACTTTTTCAATGTCTGGATCCGCCGTGGAGCCGACACTTTCAATACCTTGCTTGCTGAGGGCCCGGCTGCGATGACCAGACCAGAGAACACTGAGGCGCTGCCTCAGGAGCGGCCAGACACAGCCTGTCAGAAGGCTGAACACACCGCAGCGCGCTGGAACCGGGGTGACAAGGTCACAGCGCTGCGTGGATTACGCAGAGACCAAGAGCCAGGGGCAAAGAATCAAAGGGGGGTGACAGGACGATAACAATGAGGAAACACGACGTAATGGCGGAGCGGGACCGGCCCGCCAAGCGCGGCGGGTCAGCGGAGCCCACAGGCGCTGCACCAGCCC
>NW_010138142.1:310-992 GCF_000699245.1 Pterocles gutturalis | reverse complement strand
CGGGAAGCAGGGACCCCCCCGTGGTGTGGCCAAAAGATGCTGCGAGCCCCCTGGGGACTAGCGCAGCCCCAGTCCCGTTGTGCCCAGAGCAGAGGGGACCCTGGGGCTCTGGGCACCGAAATCCACCCCCACCCTGTTCCCAACGGGCAAAGGGAGGAAAATCTCTTACAGCTCCTTGATCTGCTGCCCATCGGTGAGGCCGGTGCCCTCCCCCATGAACACGCAGTTGTGCAGGGGGGTGGCCAGGGGGTTCACCAGGCTGATCTCCGCCACCAGCTTCCGCTTCTGCATCGGCTCCCCCAAAACCTGCACACAGGTGGGGTTGGACCCCCCGTACCACCCTGCGAGCCTGGCGGGGCCCGGGCTGGTCCCTGGGGGTGCCAGTCCTGGGGATGCTGGTCCCTAGGCTGCGGCCCCATGAAGTGACGTGGAACCTGCTGCCCCAGCCCCAGGGTTTGGGTCGCTGGTACCGACCCCCTCAGGTGATTGCAGCAACATCCCCACCAAACCCCCCTGGGCCGGGGCACCAAGCCCTTACCCTGATCTTGATCTCGGGGTTCTGGATGTAGACGTCCCTGACGGCCACGACGACGTCGCCACTCTGGTAGTCGGTGAGGAGAGCCACCACCTTGATGAGGTTGTCCTGGGTCAGGATCTCCCCGTACTTCTCGTACAGGATGCG
>NW_010138142.1:0-300 GCF_000699245.1 Pterocles gutturalis | reverse complement strand
GCGGGGGGGGGGGGGGGGGGGGGGGGTCACAGCTCGCCCCCCCCCGTCCAGCACCGTGAGAGCGGGTGCCTTCGTTATCCCCTTAGTGCCGCTCGGCAATTAGCAGAGCCGAGAGCCGAGCTGCCTTCGTTACGGCGCCGTTAGGAGCACGGATCTTGGCTTGGATTAAGAGCGCGGCTGCGCCAGGCCAGCAGATGTGTTGCATCTCCCAGCCCTGTGCAAAACTGACATCAACTAAAATTCTTGTGTAATTACCAGGTGGTAACGCTAATCTGTCACAAAGGCAAACGACGGGTCAGC
>NW_010138141.1:61921-65144 GCF_000699245.1 Pterocles gutturalis | reverse complement strand
TTTTTAAGAAAAGTTACTTCCTTGGGCTCAATGCCCTCACTGAAGTGAACGTAGCTACTCGGTACACTGGGATTTGTTTTAGAAATAAAATACTCCTTCATCATGGAGCTCTGAACAAAACTGTGCTGTTCAAATCACTGGGGGAGAAGGGAGAGTCCCTCAGTGAAATTTGTTGTTGCAGGGTTTTTCTTAGAATGAAAAACTGAAGGCTGTCCCTGGCAAAGTTAGCTTAAGGAAGGCTTGACATGCTTTGCCCACGGTTACTGCAATATAACCCAGTTTTGGCCGCCCTGGCCTAGCAATGGGTGTTTCTGGAGGGAGGTAGAGCTTAGAGACTGTAATTATAAAGGGAAATGCAGTTATAAAAGCGAAAGAGCAAACAGTTGTTTATAATCTATAAAAATTGGTACTCATTGCTCTTGGGTTCACCTTCCTTGTGTTAAGGTTTTCTCATTAGAAGCAGTTTCTGTAAATACCATCTCTTTCTTTCCCCTTGGAGAGATCTCAAATTGCTGGGCTGGAATTGTTGTCTGGGTAATCAATAAACTTTAATCTACATGATGTTTTTTTTTCCTTGAAGTTAGTTCTTTCTGTACTGGAGATAACATGTCTAAAGCAATGGTAAAGTGAAGAAGGGTTAGATTCGACTTGGCTCGTTCTTACTATATGTTCTTACAATTTTGCAACATGAATGTGTTCCAAAACAATTACAGTTATTGCTAAGAGTACACGAAATGATTAATCTCCTAGCAGACAGCCAGCACAGTAGTGCCTTTGAAACAATTTTTGAGCCTCTTCCCTGCTGTTCTTTCCCTGCAAGACTAGTTTAAAGATAAGACACTGACAATAAAATAAATTGTGATTTGTAGCCTGGTTCTCTTTCTCTCTACTCCTCTGCTTCAGTGTTGCACTTCTGTCGTGCGCTCAAAAGTGTGTAATGAAAGGGTTTTAAAGCCTGTCCTGTGCCCAAAAAATATTTAATCTTGTATTTCATTTGAGTTATATGCTTGAGTTATCGTGGGGTTGGCTGTATTTATTCGTGCACTTAGATGAATGCTTCATCTGGGTGAGCAACAATGCTTGAGGGCTTTTGTTGATGGGAGGTCACAAGTGTTCTCCTTTGTGAGTTGGTGGCATCATGTGCGGAGCATGTGAACGTATTCCTTGATCATTTTACTGTCTGGAGTAGTTCTTGTAATAGGAATACCTGCTTGAGTTCTTTTTTTTTTTCTCAGAAGGTCTCTCTTTTTGGCTATGTGGTGTGGAGTGAGAACTTCCCAGTGCTTAGTTAAGAAGCTGAATCTGCAGCTGAATTTATGGAGATGACTAAACACTTCAAAATGCAATGATTTGTGCAAAAAAAGGCAAGACTGCAGAAAAGACTCCAATTTGGTTCCTCATACATGCTGTAAACTTGTACATTTTTAACATTTTTACAGCTACAAATCATAACACTATGTACCATGTTGCATCAAGACAAGTGACTTGGAAAAATGCTCTAGTGTCTGTTGATGCCGTGGAGTTGCCTAAGTGCTGGTGCTGGTTTTAATTGTCTTTCTGAGATGTTCTCAAATCTGACCTGAGGTTAGAAGTTAAGCTGTTTCTCATTACTTTGAATAGCAATGATGAGTTTGGTTGTACTCCCAGTTGAGCCAGCTCGGAGCTGGTGAGCAGCAGTGGAGCTGGACACAAGTCATGGAGTTACTCATATAGCTTGTTACCCTTGCCTTAGGTTGTTCTGGTCAATAACATTATATAATAATAATTCTGGACAATAATAGGTTTACTTCCCTGGCTTGTGTGATGGCAATTCTGTTATTTCAGAGGTTTTGAGTTTAACTCTTTATAAACTGCAAGCACAAAGCTGGTTGCTGCATGTGTCGTTGAATACTGGCTTGATGGAGCTACAAAATATTTTCTCTGCACTTGGAAATATTTTCTTGTTCCCTAAAGACAACCCTGTGCTCTCATAGTGACACTTTTGTTGGAGAACAAGAAGGCTTGAAAACTGGCTCATACTGCACACTTTTTTAATCCTAGCTTTCCCAGGTAGATGAATCACCTTTTCTTAATTCCACGTGGTGGAAGAAACAGTCATGATAGTGCTTATAAATGATGCAGTTCGCTTTTGCTCAGGATGCTGAAGTTTGGGAGCGAGCTTCCAGGCAGACATTTGTTAAGGTTATTCAGAGCAAAGCTTGGGTTTAGTTTTAACACATTTTCTGCCAAATTTCAGTAGGTAAACTTGAGACAGACTTCTCCCACCCAGCAACAGGTGTGATTGTTTTGGTGGTGTAGCTTTGGTGCCTGTTCCAAAATGACTCAGGTGACCAGTGCTTAAAAATAGGCACCCACCCCACCTCCAAAAGTCTGGGTGTAGAAGCCTGTGCTGCAATTCCTGATAAAGGAGGTCAGAGGGGTGAGGGTGTGTTGTTCTCAGCAAAGGGATGCAAAGATGCTGAAGGAGAGCACCAAGAGCGGTCTTGCCTGAGGGTGCTGTGGGATGAGGTTACAGGTGGTAATTAATCCCATTTAATCTTATTTTTAAGATCGTTTTCTCTATGCATCATGAGACTCTCTCATCATCTTGTTGTTTAGGTTTCCCTGTGAGCTGGTTGTGGTCAGCGTGTTTCAAAATACTAGATTTCACAAAGCCGTGCTGATCGCAGAGACCAATTTCATGCTGTTGCAGTGAGCGGCAAGTAGGCTTCCGACCTGACCAAACAAGTCCCCTCTTGGGTGTTTGCTCTGCTGAGAGGCTGTTCACCTCCCTCCCTGATTAGAAACTGCCCCACTTTCAGTTTTAACTTACTCATGGTCTGTTTAATAGTTCAGGGTTATTTGTCAGCACTATGGGTTTGGTTTTTTATATCAGCTGTTCACCATCCTGATGCAGTTACAGCAAAAGCTCCTCTGCCTCCTTGTGCTTTCGTTTAAGATGGATCAGCCAAGTGCTGCTAGTCTGCCACTTTCCTTAGTTTTTTTTTTTTTTTTTAAATTTGTATGACTGTAGAACATTTTGATCTTTGATCTTTATTTTTATTTGCATGATCTAATTCAGCTTGACTTTGGCAATTTCTCTTTACCCCTTTGCTTCCTGACCTCTGTGACACAGCTGTCTCTGCCGAGCAGCCCTTCCTTTCCATTCCTCACAGGCACTCTGCTTAGTCTTAAAATCCCTTTTTTGGTGATTGTTTCTCCAGTTAAATTGGGAATCATTCCC
>NW_010138141.1:53509-61891 GCF_000699245.1 Pterocles gutturalis | reverse complement strand
TTAAAAGAAAAAACTTTTTTTTTTTTTTTTTTTTTTTTTTTTTCTCTCCATAAAGATATTCTAAGCTTCTTCCAAGTGTGTCCTTGAACATTTCAGTCCTGTTGACTGCCATGCTGAGTTCCTTTGGTTGCTCAAAGCTTAAGGGAAACTGAAAATACGAATTTCTATGTTTCAGTCCAGAATATTGTTCTATCTAAACCACCTCTCCATGATTACGGTCGCCTCCAGAGTTACTTTCTGTGAGCACTTACAGCTACTTACAGTGTCTAAATTAGTATCGCCCTTTTCTAGTTCAGCAGCTGGAGGATTACAACTGCTGTCTGCTGCTTCCAGGAATATCAGTGGTCAGCTCTTAATGTTAATAGTAGGTTCTTCAGTTGAATATTTTGGGAAGTTACAGTACCACAGTAAGATGAACCCTGTTAGCACTTCTGTCTTGCTGTAGACCTTGCAAATCTACACTGCCCTCCCATGCAAACTCTGTGGGCTGTAGGACAGCCCATTTGGTTGTCCCTCATTCTCCCAAGAAGTGTGGACCCTGTAGCACCATACATAGATCGGCCATGACTGTCATCCTCCTGAGTTTCTTCTCCTTCTGCTTCCTGACTTTTCCGTTGCATTGCCCTGGCTCCCAGTATCAGCATGTTAATCCTTGATCTTGTTTTTCTACTCATCATCTGTGAATTTCTGGCTAATTATCTACTATCCTATCTGACTGCTGCTATTGATGTTAATATGCTTTTTGTTCTCCTAAATTTGGATTATATTATGTGCTTTTTTGTCCACGTTTACCAATCGCCCTGTCTGTTTATTAAAACCAGATGTGGGAATTAACTGATTTTCCTGATTATCCTCTCTTTAGAGGTTTTGTTTTTTCTTTAGTTTAAAACTCTCAGCTGTGCCTGCTGTGACCACAGAAGGCCATCTCTCATCCACAGAGAAACATCCTTTTTCCATGAATGCCTTCTGGTGGTGGAACACCCTAAAGCTTCCCTTCCAGTGTCAGTTCTTGAGCCATATGGGTGACATTAACTTATAATGGCTTTTCCTTCCTTTTGTAGCATTGAAAGAAAGTCCTCGGGGATGATGCTCAGAGTCTAAACCTCGTCTCCCCAGGCTCTCTCTATAGCCTAGAGGAAGGTAGGCACCACCAGGGAGCATCTAAAACAGGCTCATGCTCCAAATTGCTTTCCTAGTCTGCTTCTCCCACTGGCAGAGAGACTATCCTCTTCTGGGCTAAATTTAGTCCTGAGCCTTGTTCGTGCCTGTGGTTGAGTTCTCCATCTGCACACTGAGAGCAAGGGCACATCATCTCTTACCGGAAGGTCAAAGATACGTCTCTCAGGGAATGAGGAACTCGAACACGCTTAATAATAAGGACCAAATAAAGTGGTGTAAGTGAACAGAGAGCTGAGGACAGTACTGTGGAGCAGCCAGGGCCACAGGATGGAAAAGGAGATAGAGAAGCAGAGTGTGATGGAGAAAAGTGAGACCCCCAACACATGAGCTGTGACCTTGCAATCAGAATCAGCTGAAAGACTTTCATGGTGCAAAGACATCTTGCAGTATCTCTCCAAGCAGGAAGAATGAGTCCAGATTGCGCTGTCTACAGAGGGCGATTGTTTTATTTCCCATTAAGAGGGAAGACACAAAATCAGATTTCCACTCTGAGTTGTCTTATATTTTTAGCCTGTGATTGGATTGCAAATGCACACTGGATATTTAGATTTCTGGAAGCAGGGTCTGGTGCTGTCTTTTTAACCATGATCCAAGTTAATTTGCCGCACTTCCAGATGGGAGCCATTCATTTCTCTATTACAATTTTGCAGTTAATTTAATCTAGATTTTCTGGTCAGTAGTCTACCTATTCTGACATTCAAGCATTTTCCTTACTTCCCCTTTTGCAGGTTGGTTTTTTTTTTACTTCCCCTTGAGCTGAATTATCCACTCGTGCAGAATAAAGAAAATGGGTTTTGCAGAAGGAGCCACCTGTCCATCATCCATCCTTTATGGAAGCAGATTGTCCTTCTGTCTCCTGTAGAAGATTTCCCAAGAGGGGACTAAGGGCAAAGTGTAGCTGGTAGAGCCTCTTAGCCCTATTTCACTTGGTTTGTTGAGACTTATTAAATTTTGCTGGCTTTTTTGTTTTAAACTGTTTAATGATCACTTTATTCTGGTCTAGTGCATGTGCTGAATAAAGATGATGTTAAACTACAGGCTCTTTCTCTGTTGCAAGTAGATAAGGATGTTTGCAGGGGGAGGCTCATAATTTTCCTTAGCAACATTCACCCTCCAGTGCATTGAGTGACTTGTGATTGTATTATAGCCATTCCTTTAATGAAATTTTAAATACATGTCTCTTTACAATCATTTCTGCCGGGGGTTCTTAGATAGGCACACAAACACTGTGTATATCGTTGCTGTGGTGTGCAGTACATACTGAAGAAGCAGATGGGGTGCAGACAGGTAAGGTCAGCTCACAAGCCAGCCGCTTTCTTCATTACTGCGTTTTCCATAACAGTTAAGACTGTGGTAGGAAAAAATGATGCATCATCTTTTAGCTACTTTAGTTTCAGAATGAGTGTATTGAACGAGCTTGAGGTCAACTTTATTATTTCTTCTTCTGGTGTTACGAATTCCCAGTGCTCCCAGTAGACAAACCTCATCCCAGAAAAACATAGAAATGCTGCACAGAGGGACTGCATCCCTAAGTGCTGGAGACACAGCGTGCCCCGAGTGGCAGGCACGCTTGAGAGCTTGTCCTGAGCAGGTCAGGTCAGTGACCTGCAATACTTAGCATGGATGAGCATCTATGTTGTCCTGCATAGTTCCTGTGTTGCTTATTGTCATGCAGCATTTGAAGGAAGCTGGGGTTGGTAGGTAATACACAATGTGAAACTGTCCTATTTCATTCCTTGCTCAGGACTGTTGCCTGTGGGGCAGTGATGGGGGTGACATGGTAAGGTACCAGAATACGTCTTTTTATTGTGTATCTGTACAACATGAAGTTTTGCTGCCTCCTGGTTTGTGGCTCAGACCGCAAGGTGCTGGGGTGGTACATTCACCTGGGTGATGCTCAACCCTTGCAGCAGTAGGGCAAAGTGGGGTAGTTGGCTACGCAGTCAGGAGACTCTGGCTGCTCACTTCAGGTATAAATAGTCCTTTGTACTTTTACATTTTGGGGATGGAAGTGTCGATATTGGTTTTCCCCACAGCAGATGAGTGGGGACAGGTTTTATACTGTTTTATCAGGCAATGGAAGTGATGGAGGCTCACTTCTGGAAAGAGGATGATGGAGCATGAGGCAGGGCAGGTGAAGCAATGCTGCAGTTGTGCCTGAGAGGGCAGGCATGGGGTTGGCAGCACAGCCCAGCCCCAGGACCAAGGGCAAGGGGTACATTTTGTACATGCTCCAAGGGTCAAGGCACAACCTGGACCTGATTCTTAGCACCACCGGCAGGCTGTGAAACACCACAAAGGCAAAGGCGGTGTGGTGGAAATGATATGGTAAAAGATTATTTGGCTAACAGTACCCTGGTCAGCGTCTCAGGTTAACAGACAGTAACCCGGAGAGGTGGGAAATTATTTGAAAGTATATAAATGGTACTATAATATATATTTTATTAGACCATTGTTTTCCATCTTACTCTAGCACTGTAGAAAAGGATGAATGTAAAGGAGAGAGAAACAACACTGGTAGTAGCAACAGAAGCTTCTGTAACGTAGCCATGAGATAAGCTTGTTAGATCGAAACGGTCAGTCTGGAAGTTTTCTCCCTGTCATGTTGCACGTGCAAACTCATTAAGACCCTGTAGGAGTTTCTCAGGGTCTCCTCCTGCCTTAGTGTGAGTAGGACACTGAAAACGTGGGATTATGCCTGTGCTCCCCTGACTCACAGAGCTGTGTGGTGTGCATGTGTTGTAAAAATTGCTCAGCAAGGCTGTCCCGCAGCAGCCAGGGCTGGGTCGGGCTACCTAGCAAATCCTATTAAGTCAGGAGTGTCAATACAGTGGTTACAGCTTTGGTTCAGAGGGGCCTATTTATAGCTGCAGTAAGAGTATTGTGTGCACAGGGCTGTTCTTTCACACCTAATCAGGGACCTTGGCAGATTTGCCGTCCCCTTTACCTGCTCAGCAGCTCAGGTGCCAGATCTCCAAGAGCACCAGTGTTTTAGCTGGAAATCCTGGTCATCTTCTAAGACCATCTGAGGGCCATCGTGAAGGAGGAGGTCATGCTTTTCTGCCTCTCTGTACAGCATCTCATCCCCTCCTGGCTCACTGGGTTCAGTGGTTTGGCTCTCGGGGTGTGCAGTGCCCTGCCATCATCACGAGCCCCACAGTGGGAAGGAGCAGGGACACCATATTTATATGAGCGATGTCATTGAACTTCTCAAGCTCCCTCCATGATGAGTGAGCTTTCTGAAATGTTTTTTGGCAACGTGCGTAGGATCTGGAGTTTGGAGGAACAGAATGTGGCAGAGCTGCTGTGGCAGGTTAACAGGGAGATTTGCCTGGTCTTCGTGGGAAGGATGATTTACGCACCCTGTCAGCAATGTCAGTTCATGGTTTTGCAGTCTGGCTGGGTAGGTAGGAAGGACTCACCTATAAGAAGCTTCCAGCCTGGGTTAATCCAGCGGTGGAGCAAGGACCTCCTTTGTGAGTGTGCATTTACGGTCTGGTTTTAGGCTTTAGCGTTTGGTTATCATGCTAATGGTATGTCAAGGAATTTCCACTAATTTAGTTTTAGAATAGCACGGTGTTAGTGGAGCACAAACAGCAAAGACCAGCAAGAACGTGCTCCTTCCTGCAGCCAGCCCAGGCTGGGGTTCCCCCACCACTTCTAGTCCCCGGGATGCTGCTGTGAAGCGCGAACGAATGTGTTAATAAAGCATATGAGCTTTCTGCACGCTTACTGCATTACACTGAGCGAGTTGATTATAGGGATTGTTTATTTTATGGGTTTTTTATATTCTTATTGGGAGCCATTTGTCAGTCTGCACGGAAATCTGATTAGCTGAGAATTGCGAGCTCTCTGGTATATGTTGACCGATAAAGTGAAGGATGTAGCAATAAACACAGTCTATTAGGTTGCTGGAAAAGTCTGTAGGCTTCTTTGGAGGCTGGAAAGGAGAGATCTTGACACTTAAATGCCTTTGCCTTGGGAACTCGCCTGTGTTCAGTATGGGGGGCTTGTGCCGGCATCCCCTGGAGGGTCTGGCAGCCCATTTCAGCCCACCGGCACTGCTCTGCTGCTGGAAATCTGAGTGTCAGTGGGTCTCTGTGCCCATCCCAGTTGTGAGCTGAGGAGGAGCTGCCTTAGTACAGGTAGTCTCGTGTGGGAAGGGAGCAGGACACTGGTGTCACTGCAGCCATAAATCCGCCCCATCAACAAAGCAGTGTGGCAAAGGCTCGGGTAGCAGGAAAGGGAAAGATGCTGCTTCTGTCGATGAAGGGAGTAGGGAATTGTACCTCACTGTGGCACTTCTGCAATGTTTCCTAGAAGTAAGCACAATGCTCCTTGCAGAGTGTGGTTCATTAGTTAAGTAGGTTTAAATTCAAATCTCCTTCAGGGTATGGGGGCACATCATGCATAATGCTTCGCCCAGCAAGTGTACCTACCTACCCATTGCTCCACATAAACTGACTTCGAGTTTTTAAGCAAGGGGATATTTGACCTCAGCACTGGACATCTTGGTGTGTTGCCGGAGGGTGCTGAATGGGCACTGTACACGAGCAGATAAAATATGGACAGGGTGACTAATGACACCTGCAGCCTTGTGGTGATATTTTTGTGAAATGTCTCCAGTGCAGCAAAAGCCCAGGGCTCTTCTCGACCGTATCCTTTTTTTTTTCTTAATTACAACAAAAGGTACAAATTTTTTTTAACACTGTAGGAAAAACCTTTGTCAATAGGCAAGCAAAGGCTGTGGAGAGCTTTGCCCTCTGTGATGGTGTATTCAGGATGCTGCTGCCACCATCACATGGGGTGAGGTGGTTTGGGCAGCAGACTGGTGCTGCTCCTGTCCCCATCCTGGCAGCCCTGGAAGAGGCCAAGCCTCCATCCAGGGCAGGATAATGGTATAATTTTAACCACTGTTTTGACAGGATGAGTTAAGCTGCTTGGTCAAGTTGGATCTGGGCTGCAGCATGCCTGAAAGGTGTGTCAACGTCACCCTGCCCTGGTCCCTGCTGGGCACCCCAGTACATTGACTTGTCTAAAAAACCCAGTCTGACTGGTTGAGACGGGCCAAGAGGGCTGAGTGAGAGGGAAGCAGGGAGTAGTTGTTAGCTAACGTAATCTGCTGTCCTAAAGCCAGCCTGTGTCTTACCACGTGTTTGTTGGGTTGGACTGGAAAAAGATGTCCACGTGTCAGCTCTGCTTTTTAACATGCACTAAATATTTGCCAGCCTTTCCAAAAGATTTTTAAATTACTTAAGGTATCTGAAAGATGCATTGAATCTACTCTTTATCCTAGCATAGGGGACCACTGCATGGTGGGAGTTGCCCAGCTGTCTTAGCTCCTACCTTTTTATACTCACAAACATTTTACAGTTCAGGTTGTGGGGCAAAGCTTGTGTGTCTTCAAACCTTATAGGGCTTGAAGCTGTCCAGTCCATACCTGAGCCACTATGCAATGGCATACCTGCCAAATTCTTCTTGTCTTGGAGGTAAAAACCAGCAATGAGATACTATAAACAAGGCAGATGCTTTCTTATCATTTCAGGTGGCTCCATTTTATCTTTGAAGTTTGGTTTAATCAAAACGGTGGCTTCCACTTGTTGTCCAAGTAGTATGGTATCCAGCAAGTAGCGAGGACATTTTTCTGCCTGGGATTAGGCATTGCCAGTGATGTCAGGGTGGTGCAGAGCTGGCATGGCATTTGCAAGCAATCACTCATAAAACCAGTGTTGTGATTAATTAGGGTTTTCAGAGCTCTGAAACAGTCATTTCTGTGTTAATAATGTTCACATTTAAGTGGCCCTCTGCTGGTGTGGGGTTTCTCTTTGAATAGAGATTGAAACAGGTAATTTTGCCATTAGAGCCTGAATATGTAGTCACACCAGGCTCTGGGCACAAATTTGGTGTAAATGTTTTTGCTCCTTGAAAGTTTTATTCTCTTTGATACAGTAAATATGTGTATGCTGACCTAGTACCTCCTTGTTTTAAAGATGTGTGAATTTCTAATACACACATGTTGGAAAACTAGGGAATCTTTCAACTTTTTTTCTTTATTTTACGTTTGAGGGAAACTGAGTGCTGTACCAGAAATTCCCACAGTGGTTGGGTGACTAGCTGCATGGTCTCCTCCTAGCTCCAAAAATTCATCCTGGGGACCTGCAGACTGCAAAACCGTCAACCACTTAGAAACCCTCCAACCCTTTCTACCTGTTTGCACCTCCAAAATGAAAGTCTGGGGTGTCCCTTGAGATCCCGTATCTTGTTTAACTGAAACATCCAAAAATACTATTAAGTGATGATCTCTGAGGAGCTGCAGAAGAGAAGCAACAGCCGACTCCTGGCCAGCAGGGATTGAAAACTCTGTTTGAACTGGTGGGAAGGCACAAATAAATCCCATGCTAGCTCTTCTTTCTCTGAAGTGTCTGCAGCGAAGCTTTGGAGGTGTGAGCTGCATCTTCCACTGGTGCTCCTGGATGTCCTAAGCCTGGATGGTTTTTGGGGAGGTGTGAAAGGGGGAGAGGAGGTGAGAGCAGAGCCCCCTGCCTGCTTTTATGCCATAGCAGCATCAAGGGCCCATTCCCTTTCTGAGCTCTCTCTTGGGGCTTTGCCTGCTTCTTTACTCAAGAGACTTAATTTGGCATTTGACAGACTCTATTTTGCCTGTGTAGGAACGGGACTTCTGAAGGGGGCAGTGGAAATGTTCAGGGTGGCAGGGTGACGCCTGTTCTCCACCACCACCCAGGGGTTTCTGAGTGTTGGAAGGATGTAAAACGTAAACCCCTTTGCTGGGAGGGGTGAGGGTGAACGTGTGGTTTGTGCATGTATCTTTGCTTCGTATGTAAGAAAAAAAAAAAATCATCTAAAAATAAACTGCTGGCTCGCCTCCACTTCCTGGTTCGTGCAGGGCTGTGGCGGAGCAGCCGGAGGGATGGGGCGGCCGGGCCGGCCTGGGGAACCCCCCGCCTGAGCCCGGGGCAGCCAGGGGAGAGGTGAGGGGCAAGTGGGGGTGGCCGGCGGCAAGCGGGGCTGATGGCAGGGGGTCGCCCTGCCTCCAGGGTCAGTCGGTATGTGGGCATCCTGTGGGTGTCTGTCCTGCGTGGGGTGGCTGTCTGAAGTCCCCCTGTGAATGTACATCATGATGTGGCCGTGTGAGCATCTAGGTTCTGAGAGTATGAGTTTTGGGGGGGAGGGAGGTGGGTGGCT
>NW_010138141.1:20475-53437 GCF_000699245.1 Pterocles gutturalis | reverse complement strand
GAAGCTGTCAAAGGTGTATACTATAGTGGCAGCCCCTCATGCCAGTGCAGCAGTGGGGGGTTACCGTGGTATAACCAGCACTGAAACTCATCTGGAGAGCACAGGGATGCTGCTCGCAGGGGTTTTGCTCTCCAGGTAGGGAGGAGCGGCGCAGCGCAGTGCTGGGGTGGTTTGCTGAGCCGGTGCGGGGAGAGCTGCAGACGGGAAGCGAGAAAGGCAGCGCCCAGCTTAAACCCCAGGGCAGCTGTGTTCGTCGAGAGATGCCCTGGGAGTTTAGTTTTTCATGAAGGATGCTGCAGCATTTCCTAATGTGTTGCTTGTACTTTAAGAAAACCTAATGATACTGTGCAGGGGATGCACAGGTGATTAAAATGTTAGTAATACAAAACTGTTTACAAATAAGCTGACAAAGGCAATAGGAAGTTGCATCATCTTCACTGCTCTTTGCAGGCACCATTGAAACTTTGCTAGCTTGTGGTCAGTAAGATATTGCAGAGCCTGGTTCTGGCCTGAGCTGCCAGCAGGGGCCTTTACTTTCTTCTCCATGTGAGCAAAATCCATTTTACTCCATGAATGTTGTTTCTGCTTCCATGAGCCTGCCTCACTTGTCTCAAATCCAGAAGCTGATGATTTGGAAAGACTTCTCTGAAAATCCTTCTAAGTTTTATCAGTGATTTCTCGTCATTAGTCCTACCAATATATATACCATCTGTATATTTACTTTGCATGTTTATACTTCACAGCTTCTTAGTTCTCATAAGTTTAGCAGCATCCTGGAAAAAGTTGCACTGAGTGATGAAGCAGCCTGATGGGTGAATCAGTGGCTTCAATCCTTTAATGACCTCATTTTTCTGACCTGTATTAATGTATTTTTCCCCCAGCCCAGAGGACATGGCGGGCTGGTGGAGTGGCACTGGGGAGGTATGGGCTTGCTAAAAGGGGGGTTGCCCAGCTGGGGCAGCCGAGGAGAAGAATCCAGCATTTTAAAAGCATTAGTGGATGATGGATATTATATCTGTACGTAAAAGGTACTTTAAAAAATGCATGGAGTGGTTGGCAGATTGCCCACCTAGCTGGCAAAGCATCTGAGTAGCAGAGCTGCGTGGAGGAGCATCTTGCCATACCTGGGGCTTTTCTGAGCAGGGATAAAGTTCATGGATGCAATTTAGTCTCCGGAAGACTGTAGGCAGTTTTGCACGAGCAATCATGAAGGGGGTAATTGTGAGTAGAAAAGGAAACATGGGTTGGTGTGGTGGAGTGGGGCTTTGAGTGTTGCAGATGATCTGGGTTTCTTTCCACTGTTTTTCCTCCAAAGAAAGTCCAGGCCCTAGTGGCTCTGTCTCTGCTGCATGGCCCCGTGAGGACGCTCTGGGATGTGGCTGCTGGGTATCAAAGCACCCTGGGGGCAGGTGCTCCTGCATTGACTCGAGTGGTGGCACGAGGGATGGGTGTTAATGAAGGCTGCCATCATCTCATCCTTGCTGGTGTCACAGCCCAGGGATGGCTGGCTGCTTTTTATTAACCACAGGTTATTCATCCGCTTGGTTTTCCTCTGGGGGGCACAAGAACTGGTTATAGTGCAGGGAAGCTCTTTGGTGTCTGAAGGCAGCACCACAGTCACGCGAGGTGCTTGGGAGGGGACTACAGTAATTTTTCTGTTTAGCTTCTCTGAAGACTTTTGGTCTGGCCAGTTTGTCCAGTTTTGTATGTTGTCTGGGTTTTTGATATTTTGAGGATTGTATGTGGTCTTTTTGTTATTAAAGACTAAAGAATAGATTCTTGCATCTTTAATGTAATGTAATTAGGCAGAGGAGCAAGCTATTGAATGGTTCTGGCTAAAGCTGTGAAAAAGAATAAATTTAACTGCTGTTATATGAAAAATATTCCTTCTTCTGCTTTTATGATGATGACTGCCCATTTGTATTTTAGCATCTGTTCCTGTAAGAATGTGGAAGCAAATGAGCTGGCTCAGCAGAAACTGAAACCCAAACTAATCTCATGCTGGAGTAAATGCTCAATAGTCTCATTGTCCGTGGGCACTTCAGCAGCAAACCCAGAAAAAAAAATCAGCGTTATGAACTGGAATAGATGGCAGAGAAAGCATCAAAGCCCTTTTGTTGTTTTCCCCTGCACCCCGCAGGCTCCACACACGTGCCCAGCAAGCACAAAGCTCTGCAGCAAACTGCCAGGAGCTTTACCCTGCTGCTCCGTGTGCTGGGCGCAGGGTCCCGCAGCCGGCAGTGCTGGAACCCAGTTTCACCATCAGCAGCGGGGTGGCTGGTTCCTGCCAAAGTTACTTATGAGCTTTCTGAGGCTGGCTGCCCTGCATCCCGCCAAGTCCTCCCATCCTTTCACCCTGTGCTTACCACTTGCATAACTGACTTAGGCATTACCCTCCCTGATCTCCTGGACGTGTCGTGCGCACTTGTGCATCACCTAGCCTCTTTGTTTTGATAAAATAACTTTCCAGCCAAGTCACTCCTTAGGTGAGGCTGGGAGGGTTTTGAAGCAGAGATGCTACATTTACATTCTTGCTTATTTAATTTTGCAGATGTGTTTTACACCTCTATTCAGTGGGGTTATTTACCAAAAGTATATGGAGAATAATACTTCTCATTTAAAAAAGTACCAGTTGTGAACTCTTGATGCTTCCTCCAGTCAGAAACTGAAAGCAGAATGGATTTTTTTTTTTAATTACTTTATCAGACTGAGAGAAATGTAGAGATTAGTAGAGCATAAACAGAAGGAAGCGAAGTAGCTCTCAAGTGTTTTAATGATCTGAGAGCCAGTCTGTTTAGTATGAGTTGTCACTGAGCCTTCAGTTTGGCACTTAGGCTTTTAGTTTGTTAAATAAAGCATGGAAATGGAGTTTCTAGAAATTGTGCTCCAGCTTAGCTGGCATACATTCTGTGTATACTAGTTCGGTCTGTGCTGGTTTTCCCCATCTGGGCTTTTCCTTGTGAGGCATTGTCATGTATTTTAACTTACTAATTCCATGGACAGTACACCATCAGCAAGTTTGCAGATAACACCAAGCTGGGTGGTGCAGTTGATATGTTTGAGGGAAGGGATGTCATCTGGAGGGACATCGAGAGGCTTGAGGATTGGGCCCATGTGAACCTCATGAAGTTCAACAAGGCCAAGTCCTGTACATGGGTCACACGGCCCCCAGTATCCATATAGACTGGGGGATGAATGGATTGAGAAGGACTTAGGGATGCCGGTGGACGAAATATTGGACGTGAGCCGGCAACGTGCACTCACAGCCCAGAAACCCAGTTGTGTCCTGGGCTGCACAAGAAGAAGCATTAGCAGCAGGTCAAGGGAGGCGATTCTCCCCCTCTACTCTGCTCTCATGAGACCCCACCTGGAGTGCTGCATCCAGCTCTGGAGTCCTCGGCACAGGAAAGACATGGACCTGTTGGAGAGAGTCCAGAGGAGGGTCAACGAAGGTGATCAGAGGGCCAGAGCACCTCCCATACGAGGACAGGCTGAGAGAGTTGGGATTGTTCAGCCTGGAGAAGAAAAGGCTCCAGGGAGACCTTAGAGCAGCCTTCCAGTACTTAAAGGGGGCTACAGGAGAGATGGAGAAAGACTTTTTACCAGGGCCTGTAGTGACAGGACCAGGGGCAACATTTTTAAATTGAAAGAGGGTAGGTTTAGACTGGACATAAGGAAGAAGTTTTTCACTGTGAGGGTGGTGAGGCACTGGAACAGGTTGCCCAGAGAAGCTGTGGATGCCCCATCCCTGGAGGTGTTCAAGGCCAGGCTGGATGAGGCTTTGAGCAACCTGGGCTAGTGGAGGGGGTCCCTGCCCATAGCAGGGGGGTTGGAACCAGATGATTGGCAGGGGTGTTGGACTGCATGATCTTTAAAGGTCCCTTCCAACCCAAACCATTCTGTGATTATTCCTGTGAGATCTGGTGCCAAAATCTGCGTTTGTTCACTGGCAAAGGCTGTGATGTTTCTTAGCTGATATTTATACTGTTGTACTTCAACAACTGTTGGCACTGCTGCTTGATGAAGGTAGGCAAAATTCCTGTGTCTGAGTGGAAAAAACATTCTTCAAGTTTAAGACATGAAGCATCTAATATTTTCAGTCAGGGTAAATTTAATGATATTTTATAGGCTGGGAGGCAACAATAGGAAAGAGGTCACCTTTTGAAGGAGAGGAAGCAGGTTTTTGTTTTTGTTTTTTTTTTTCAGGCTTGCCAAGTGTTGCTATTAATCAGGTAGTTCCTCTTTGTCCCCAGCCCCTGTCTTTGGACCTGCCCAGGACTGGTTTGAAAGGCCCCTCCACTTCATCGATGCAGGGTGATGTTTGCTGAAGCAAGATGTGTTTCCCCAGCCAGCTCCTTGGCAAAGCAGGGAAGTCCCGTCAGCTGCCTTTTGTACTTAAATTATCTGCTTTTTGGCACAGCGACCGGCTCTTTTTAGCCCCGTGCATGGTGCCTGGTGAGGTGGAGGCCAGATCTCAGCTGCCACTTCTCTGCATCGCAGCGGGAGCCCTCCAACATGCCACTTTTGAGCTGGGGCAGCCACTGCCAGATGTGATCCCCATTGCAGAGCTGGAGCAGTTAACTTCCACTGGCTAACCTTTAACATGTGTTACTCTCAGATGTGCTCTTAGCAAAGAAACAATAGCTCCCACCACTTGTGCAGATGCATGGAACCAGGCTACTTGTGTTAAACGCAGTGCTGGCTGGAGTGTGTGTGTGCCGTGTTTTTTTCCAGGAAGGCTGCAGGCTTGGAAACACTGGCTGCAACAGTGGCATCAAGAAATTGTGTCTGTGTTCGTGGGGTTATTTGTGGGTCAAGAGTGGTGCTCTGTTGTCGAGGAGCTCTGTAAGCTCTGCCCGCCCGTGCTCTTGGCAGCCCCTGCAGCCTCGTGGTGCAGCCTGGAGAAACGTGCTACCGCAGCTCCCCTCCCTGCTGGAAAGAGCAGTTTCGGTTGAGAAACAGTCACTTTTTGTAGGAAAAGTAGATCTGGGGAATTTACGCATGCACCAGTTTTATTAACTGGCATGCCAAGACATGTAGGGGTTTGAAGCTTTTTCACAACTCGTGTCAGAAGCGATCAGCCGTCGGAGCAAGCGCCCAGCCGAGCAGGGTTGTGCCTGGCCAGAACTACCTGTGTGCCCCGATGTACATCCAAATGCCGTTACGGTCTAGACCAAAGTTTTGGAAAATGATCAAACTTGTGCTATTTTTGCGTGGTTTCTCCCCATCCATTTGCTTGCACAGCCACCTAAGCCAGGGTGTCTCTGGTTTGCAGAGGGTCCTGCCATGTAACTATGGTGTGAGCACTGCTTGGAGCTAGGGGAGGAGTTGTGCCAGACTGCTGTGGTCCCATCCAGAGGGTTAAACAGCAAAGGGCATGCTTCTCTTGATAGTTAAAAAAAAAAAAAAAAAAGCTTCCATAAGTGTGCACGAGCATGTTTGATGAAGAGTTTCCCCTGCCCATACAGCAGATCCTGAGGCCCCTCATGCTCCAAAGGGGCTGCAACCTGCTTGTAGCATTCAGGGGCATTTTCAGTCATTTTTTCACTGCTCTGGTGAAGGGAGATTTTATTTTTCATTTTCAGAGCAAACTGCCTAATGGCCTTTCTCTTTGTTACAGCTGTTCCTCTGGTGTGCCAGATCTGAGTGTCCCCCTTTTTAGAAGGAAAAAAACGTTATGGATAAAACACAAATATATGTGTGTGAGAAGCTGCACTTGCTGAATGTGTTTTCTAGTACGCAGATCCTATTGAGTAGCAAATAGAGAGTGATTATGGTCTCCCCTAGTTAAGACTATGGTTAAATTTGGTTGGTTGGTTTTGGACAAGCCCGCTGTTTTGTTTATGAAACAAATACGCCACTATTCCCTGCTCTCCCTCTGGATGGGTGGTAGAAGTGCTCCTCCCCAGTCACCTGACACTTACAGCGGGAGAAGAAACTGGAAAACCCTTGTGTGGCTTGCACTGCTGTGGTTTACATGTGGAGATGTTCCAGAATTGTTTTGAATGATTTATTTCTTAATGCTGTTTTTCCTTTGAGCTTCACGTCTCTTCCATTAGACCTTCTTAGCAGATGGATTTTGAAGCTCCACATTTGGGAGTGCACAGATCAGGTATCTGATGCTGCAACATTGCCATTTGTCATTAACGTGTAAGAAGCTCAGGGCATGGTTCTGAGAGAGCTGGGTGACCCTGGGGATGGAAGCCACAGAAAAGGCGTGAAAAGCAGGGGTAGTCCATCTCTGAAGGGGGAGAAGCTGCTCATCTGGGAACACGGAGAAGAGCCCAGGCAGAGCTGAACACAGATTGACCCAAGGCACTAAGGTGAAAAGACAAATCGCCCTCTTGGATGAGTTCCCAGTGCAGATCAGGAAACGCAGCGTCACTGTGCAGGCGCGGGCAAGCCCTCATTCGGGATGGTGCAGTGTGGTCCCAGTGGCCAGGAGCTGGGAGGCTGTCACTGCACTAAGTGCAGAAGAGCATTTGTACAACAAAGGGAAAGGAAAATGTGTGTCTGAGAGGGGGCAAGAAGAGCTTGGTCAGTTAAGCCAGGAAAGCCAAGGCCGATGTGGGAGTGATGCTGCTCTATAGAGTGTGTGTGGCAGAGGGGAGGTTCTAGAGAAGATTATGTTGGGACCAGAGCAAATGCTGTAACCAGCACTGAATATACTCAGGCTGGAAGTTAGAAGATGATTTTGAGCTGTTAGAGAAATCAGGCCCGTGCCTGGCGTGATGGGAGCAAAGCCTGGCTAGCTTTTGGGATGAAGCTCAAGAAGAAAATCAATGAGCGATGCTACGTGTGCCATACCAGGGGCCGAACCTGGTGAGCTGGGTGGTCCCTTCCCCTGTTGAATCCCCACTGTCAGCTCAGCCAAGTGAGGGCGAGTTGCCAGCACCATTAGTTTGGTCTTGCCAGTCGTATCAGAAGGGGTAAAGCTTGCCTTCGGAATAGTTTATGCACAAGGGGCTGTTGTGTCTCAGCAAGAAGCAGGAAAACCATGCAGTGCAGGGGACAGCAAGGCTCTCCAGTGCCACTTGTACCCCGGTGTGACAGATGAGCTCTTGTTGGATGTGAACTCCCTTAACACTTATCTAAACATCCACATGCACATCTGTGTAATGCTTTAAGGACCTCAACGTGACCATATTTTATAGAGGAGCAGCTCATCCTTAGGAATATTGGAAATAGTGAGTATTGACTGCATTGAAGTGCAGTATATTGAGATACATCCACTCTGGCATAGCTCTGTCCAGAAGCCATCAAGACAAAGCTGAGTAACAGAAGTTTGTAGGACACCGAGACAACTTGGAAGCAACAAGAAGAAGAGAAGTAACCTATAATAGCCAGATTGGAGTTGCAGGAATGGGGGCACTCGGCGTCCTCGCTTCAGTGCGTGCCCGTGGTGGATATGCTGCCTCTCCAGGGCTGGCACTCGTGCGGGTCAGCCCCTCTCACCCCTGGCTGTGAATTTGGTGTCACCACGGGCTGTTTCTTACTGCACTTAGTCTAATTTCAGCCCAACAAAGCCACCTTCTCAGCTGAGTGCTCACCATATTGCCATAACATGAATTAATAGAGATAACGCAGGAGTTCTGTAGCAACAGTACATTTACTGAACACATTTTGTTGTGCAGTGAACCCAGAACCTGGTAGATAATTGCTATGAGAAATAGTCAAAACTCTTTTGCTCCCTTGTAAAATCAGGGAGAAGGTGGTAACTTTATCTCTCCCAGTTTTGGCCCAAGTCCAGTTTCGATGGCTATCTGTACAGGTCAAAACCACAGACGTCTGTTCCAAACTGGTGGGTAATTGCTTTGTGCAAAGCCATTCATGAACTAATTTTTTCCTCCAGGAAGGTGAAGTTTGTTTATTCAATCCCATTTCAAAGCAATGCCATTTCTTTCCAGAGACCATAGAAGAAATGTCTGCACAACTTGGTTCTTGCCGACCTGCCTATGTTTTGAGAATATGATTTGGAATATAGTTTTTTCCATATTGCTTCTTAATCTGTCTAGCCTGATATTTTCCAAACCTGCGGTTTCCTTCCTTTTCTCCCTTATTTTCCATTATTAAATCTTCCAGCCCACTGAAAATATCTGAGATGTAGATTTAAGCAACTTTGGCACAGCACAAGTCTTGTCTTGGGTTAATAGGCAATGGATGCTCCAGCACACTAAGGATGGCTTGAAAAATGACAAAAAGGCTTCTTACCATGGACCAATGCTCGGGTTGGAGAACAGGACAGGCCAGTAGTGTGACAACTAAATATATACATTAAAAATGGACAGATAACTGATGCAGGACTGTACAGAGAAAAGATCTGGATGGTCTGTAAATTTGTATTACTGTATTTAGGATCTAATTCTGTTACATCTGAGCAAAGTAAGTATTCCATTGGTATCCATTAGGAGTGGGGTTTTTTTTTGGTCAGGGCCAGTTATTTGCTTATCAATACTGTTGCCCAACCTACAGGTTGTCCTGGCTCCGATGTTCATGGTCTACACATGGGACCATGTGAGAGGCAGGAGGGAGGCAAGGGGGGAATGTCCCGTGTGGCTGTGGAGGTGAGGAAGGAGGGAAGGCGCTCAGAGGGATGTATGGACTAGGTTGAGTGTTTCCGTCTGTCAGAAAAAAAGGGGCTGCTGCAGCCCTATAAGCCATATGAGAAAGGGCTAAAAGGTAAATGGGACTGAGGTGTAGCATGATATCAAGGTGGTGTTACTAAGTATAAATGTAGGTGCTTTATTTTCCTTTTTCAGCAAAGAATGTTCACTGGGAGCAAGTCTGGCTCTGCACCTTTAGTGGGGGAGCTGAGAGCCCTGTCCCAGGCTTTCCATGGGCTTTTTTATTTGCATGGTGCTGGCCACAATGGGACCATGGGCAGCCCAGCCTTCCCTTTCCCACCAACATGGTGGGAACCGCAGTGGGGTGGCTGCATCTCGTGGGAGACCTCTGGCAACCTTCATCCGGGTCCCAGCCAGATGGGACTTTCTTCCAGCAGCAACCCTTTTGGTCTTTAGCAGGGCTTGGGAGGAGGGTTATTTAAAGCCCTCGTCCTTTCTGTGGAGCATAGGAAGTAGGAAGCGCTTCCTCCCCGTAGATCTCTATCCAAAGCTTTTGTCCGCTTCCTTACAGTCCCACCCTGCTTGGAGTTGCTCCAAACCCCAGCACGCCGGGGCTGTGCACTGTTGTTCAACAGGGTCATCCTCAGCTGTGGCTCCTCTCCCTTTCCAAAACAGAAAGGTCTGGCACCAAAATGCTGACCAGCAGTGTCCTGGACTGGGCTATGGAATATATAAATGTCCCATTTGTGTGCCCTGCCCCACCACCCCTCCTGCAACTGGGAATGTTGGTGTTGCAGAGAGGAAGTATGGGGGTCAACCGACCTTTGGGAGTCTGATTGGTGCTTGCTTCTGCATTTTAGTTGTGAAATCTCAAGGGGGGTCTCAAGAGAAGTCTGACAAGTCATATCTCTGGGATAGAGGGTCAAGAAGCTAAAAAAAAAATGTTAACCACAAGAATGTGAGGGCCTGAAATGCTTTTAAGATACTGCCTACTCTTCAGAGCATGAAGGGGAAATGTGGGACTATTTCTGTTTTGCTGGGTGTATCTCAGGAAAGTCTAGCAGCGGGATCATGCCTGTGTTCGCAGAGGGGAGAGAAGAGGCTGAACAGGAGGCTCAGCCAGGGCAGAGCATCAGCTGGAGGATCTACACGGTGCCTCTGTGGTCCAGACTGCCTTCAGCTGAGCAGATAAAGCTTCAGCTTCCTCTGGCAGGAGTTTCTTCCCTGATGCCAATGTGACTTCAAACATCTTCATCCATTTTGGAGCTGACTCCCCTGATCCTGAAAGTGGTGCATTAGCTGGCCTTCCCTTTTCAACATGTGTACTGCCAATAAAAAGCTGCTAGCATGCTTCAAGGCAAAGGGAAGCAGCCTCACTCTTGTGTGCTGGAAGATGATGTCTGCACACCCCAGGAGAAGGCATTGCTTCAGAAACTTTCAGTTACTGCACCATTCTCCACTAGTGTAGCCCTCCTTTGAACCACCACCACGTCGTTTAAACACTTCTTTCCTGTTTCTCTCAAGAGGAAAAAATAAATGATAAATTATTTTGTTGATGTTACACAAATGTTGCACTTACGGAAAGGTCTTGTTGACATGGTTTCTGACACAGGATACCTTCTCCCCCATGCAGAAAAGTCACTGAAAATTTCCAGGAAAATGGATATGTCATCCTTGGGGAAGGGAGATTTAAAAAAATGACAGCCTGCTGGCTACCATGGATCTTGGTTTGTGAAAGATACAGAAACTGGTGAAAGTGTTTGGTTTAGTAGGATTTTCTGTGTAGCCCTGTTAGACGTGGAGCTGATGAGTAGTTGATACCAGATATAGCTACAGTCTCTTCAGAGACCAGAGTAATAAATGGAATGATCAAAAATGGGCTGAGGTCAGTATCCTGGCACGGCCAGACCCAGAAGAGCTCATCTGTCCGTGGCCATGTTAAAATCTTACCGATGACCTGGGGCTTTTTTGCCTTTGCTAAAACAAAGTTCCTGAAGATAGTGCCATCTGAAAGAGAGACCTTAAGGTGTTATCAGGAGTGAGTTTTCTCCCTCTTCCCCTTCTGCCCCCATGAACATCCACCTACAACATTGCTGTTGAGAGAAGACACTCCTTTCCTGTTTTTCCAGTTGAGACCAATATGGCACCGAGGCGGTGGGACAGGATGTGCCCCGTGTGTGGTCTCAGGTGGAGGTCAGCTCTTCTCATCCCACGCCTCTTGGGACGCTTCCTGCTTCAAACCCATCTCGCCTCCTTCCTGTTACCTAACCCAGTTAGGGAGGAAAATACACCCATTTGGCTACTACTGGCATCACTTAGATATAAATATAGAATTCAGCATAATTGGATTTTCCATTTGCTGTCTTGCCCAGCCAGCAAGCCCCAGGCAGGCCTCACCCGCAGTGCTTGGAAGAGCACATTTGGTCTGGATATTGCTGGGGATGGAGCCCTGTGGTGGAGGTTAATGAAAAAGTGATGTCTTGAGTGCAGATCGCATGGTTTCCTTCCGAGATGATTTGCATTAGAGTGTTGAATGGCATGCAGAAATACCAGAGGAGAGAAAGGATTTTCACAGGGCTGTTCTTGATGTCCCTAAAGATGTCATCATGTGTCTGGGTTAGAGAGTCTTTAGCTGTCTCATCTGATATGGAGCACTCCTTTTCTCTTAGACAGTCATATCGCTCTTCTGCATAATTTATAGCGAATGCACTTAAAAGCAGATTATCCTGTTGAGTGTTCAGGATTAATGCAAGTTGCAGCTACTTAGTGCATGAGCCAGGACTGGAGGTGTCCTGCGGTGCTGCTGCATCAGCTGCTGCTTGCCAAGGACCCAGCTGCTGGGAGGGTCCAGCAAGCCCAGCCTCTGATGGCTTAGCAAAGGGGTGTTGCCCATTTTGTGTTCCACTTTTGTAGGAACTAGTCACAGTATAATCCCATATCTCATTTTCTTCATAACTTCTCCTATTTTTAATTATGGGAACTAAAGTGAGAGGGAATATTGGAGGTTATGGCTGGAGAGATGATCTGTCATATCACTGCTGATCAAGCAAAGATGTCCTTCTCAACTCTGCAACAAGTATGGAAAATGGTACTTTGTGGTCAGGATCCACCTAATGAGGACTGTTGGGTCTCGAGTTGACACCACTGCGGTGCTGCCTTGGGCAAACACCTGTGTGTGCCGTCACACATGTTGCCCATGGGGAACTGCCAGTCCAGGCGTGCCTTGGCATGGGCAGACCTTGCCATCCTGGAAGGGCAGCAGAAGTTTGCCCCAGATGGGTGTCCGCATCCCAGCACAGATTTTACTATAATTCAATATGAGGTGTTTGGTGTTGCATTCTCAAGGCATGAAGGCTTGTGGTTGTCCTGATACTAAACTGAGCACGAACCTCACATCACGTTCCTCGTGGGATGCTCTTGTCCAAGATGCACTTTTGGCTCCTTGATTTTAAAGATAAATTAATCACTTTGAGCTGGTACAGGCACCTGTACCAAGACTTGAGTAACAGCCTCAGCTAGTGCAGAGCTTGGGCTAATTCCTACCAGCGGAAGATTTGGTCTCCTGCTGCCTGAATTGCTGCATCCCACAGAACCAGATTCCTTCCTTACTGGTGGGGTGCTGTTTGCATGTACTTATTTTACAGAGTTTTTATTTCACAGGATTTTTACACCTCTGCAAGAAAAAAAAAAAGTTAATCTCTAGGTTTACTTTTAGATTTTAAACCTCATCTTTTTTTTTCAATTAACAAATAGGAAAAAAAAAAGCTGTGAAACAATTAGGTTACTATCATTAGTGGTTGCCACGGAAGGGGAAAGAGAATAGTGTTTTGAGTAGAATTTTGGTTTAGTGTATTTTTACAAGGAGGTTAAAGAGCGGCTTTTGTGCTATTTTAAACTGGTGATCTGTGTGAAAAAAAAAAGCTCATTTAGAAAGATAGATTAATAAAATAAGCATATGCATTTATATTTCAGATTTTTGGAACAAAAAGTTGTGTGGTAGTAGAAGTTGTTAGCAGTAGCTGTGTATTTGGTGGCTGAAAATGTTAGTGGCAAACAATCTTTCCCTTTTGTTTGATTTTTTTCCTCCCAGTGTTTCAGTATTTTTAATTAAGCATCTAAATAAATGTTGGTTGAATTTTTGTTAAAGGTAGCTCGTTGGCATATCTCCGAAACCACACTTTTGAGCACCTTTTATTAAGTGTACCTCTGCTAAATAATAATTAAAAAAAAAATCTTTCCATTCTTTGAAAACAACCCCAACTCTCTTCTCTTCCCTGTTTCAAATTAGCTACCCTGAAATCCCCTTGATTCCTCCAACCCCCATATTTTAGCACAGTACCTGCAGCTGGGGAAGGATGTCCGATCTCTTTTTTTTTTTTTTTTTTTTTTCCTATTTAGGCATCATTAGCAGTGAGGATGGTCTTGCAGACTAGCCTCTGAGGGCTGATTATAATCTGTCACCGTCTCTTTAGCAAGTGTCATTGTCCCCAAACTCTCCATCTTCTCCACATGAATGGTCGGATGCTATGGCGTTTGCTCAGGTGCTGCTGGCTGGCTGTTGGTACTGCCATGTTTTGGCTAATGCTTCTGAGATTTAATCCAGCTTCCTTTCTCTCAGGGCTGTGATTATTCTGTAGAGAATTATTTTGTAATTTACCTTCATCAATTAAATGCATCATATGAAAGTTTAAAATCCAATGACAGAACAGCCCACTCATGCTAATTCTGCGGTTTTAATTATGTTAAGAATATAATGCCCTGTGCTGATTTTTGTCGCTTTTCTTCCCTTTTTCTAAGGGGCTACAGCATGTTCTTTCTGATTTCCCAGTTCACATCAGGCACCTTCTCCTACCCTGCAGGCCTTGCACTCGTGGAGCTTTATTTAAAAATATATATCACAATAGTATATTCAGCGAACATGATGTGGGTTTTTCCTCATGGAACCCAACCTTCTCAGAAAAAGACCTTGTGCACTAAGACATTGTGCTGACATGTTTTCCTTGCTCTGTAATATTGTGTAAACAAATGGTAATTTTTTTTTAAAGCCTTGCCAACTTTGCGCAGTGTCTGAAGACAAAATAGGGCTGGCTGCTTCTCCCTTGGTTTTGTTTAAAAAAAAAAAAAAAAAAAAAAAGGAAAGGGCGAAGGGAGGAGACAGGGAAAATCCACTCCTGATTTTCTTTTCCTGTCTGCAATCACAAGCTGCATTGCTGCCCAATCTGCTCCTACCCAAATTAACCCAATTTCCTAATTTACTCGAAATATTTCTGTGCTTTTCTTATTGCATTGGGAATATTTGCCCTTTACGGTAATAAGCTCTCTGCCCTGAGCTGGAGAACGTTACAGAGAGCTCCCGGAGGAACTGCCACTGTTCTGGTCCCAACACAGGTCGCATTTTTTCCTCATTAGCAGCAATTTGTGAATGTTTGGGGGTGTTTTTTGGTACTTTGTGCCCTCGATGGCAAGCCCTGGTTTCCTGGTGATGGGGGTCAGTGCCGGCAGGCGCAGCGGTACCAGCGTACCCAAGCTTGTTGCAGTGACTGCAGCGGTTGGGAAGGCACTGCAGCTGTCATCTGCAGATGCCTCTGCACCACAGACCGATGGTGCAAACGTAAAATGGTTCTCGGGTTAATGCATCGATGCTCCGTGTTAGAGACTAATTGATTTTTCTCTGTAAATTGAGAATATAATCCCGAATAAAGTGACTTCAATAGACATGAGCAATCCAGAGACCTATAAGTGAATTTCTTAGGTTTCAGCCCTTGCAGCTGACTCCGTGAAATTAATGTGGCAGCCTGGAAATATTCTTCTCACATAGCTATTTGCAGGATTGGAGCCTTTGCAATTATATCTTTCTTTGGCGATCTGGGGGTAGGTGGCTGTAATGGGGTTTCATCCCAGACACGAGATGGGGTTTTCAGGACCACACAGTTCCTGGGTTTATGGACAAGCTTGCAAAGTAAGGTGGCTCAAGGTCTGTTAGTAAGTCAGCGTGCCTTGTGAAAGATGTTCAGTGTGCATACCTGAATTGTTACTGGGTTTTCTGGGACTGAAAATGAGGGTGATACAGGTGGTAGTCCTTCCCCTTCCTCCACTTTTTTAAATAAGCTTGTGAGAAGGATTTAACTTGAAAATACGTCGCAAGCAAGTAGTGTTTCTTATTTAAATAAAAGCATGGTTAGTCATTGAAAGTGAAAAAATTAAAAAGCCCATTTATTTATTTAGTATGGTTTGTTCTTTGCTTGTCAGGTTTCGTTTCTCTTTCTATTTCCCCGAAGGCAACAGAGGAAGGAGCTTCAGCTCCTCATGCCGCCAGCCTTTTGCGTCTCAAACCCTGCAGGGTTTGAGTTTTTTGTGGCATTATTGATTGAGGTTTCTCTTTTGTCTTGCTGCTTCTGGTATTAACTTTTCAAGAGGTGGAGCTATTCCGTGTTGCACTTTAAACTTTTTCAAAAGATGTTGGTTTTGGGCCCAAGTCTGCAGCCTGGGAAGGTGAAGTGGGTGCTGTGGTAGCCAGTACCTGAGCATCAGCGCTGCCTTTGCCGCAGGGCAGGAAAGAAGTTCACATGAGTTTGCCAGGCAGGACCAGGTATCTGTAGCAACGTATTTGTGTATCCTGTGCCTTCTCTATTGCGATGCTTGTTGCTTAGGATACTGGCATTAAAACATGTAACAAAATCTGCTCCTTACTCCAGAGTTCGTTATCTGTCCCAGGCCCCTGAAACTTTTTGGTCTGAAATGCAAGAACCATTTCCATATAGGCGGAATTTTTTTTTTCCACGTTTCCCCTCCCAGTTCAGATGAGACCCGTTGACCAGCCCTGGGCAAAGCATGGCTTGGGGTGTCCAAGAACCCGTCTCCCTCTTGCAGCTTGGCCCACAGGAGCTGGAGTCCTCTTAAGTACATTTGTGTGTTGACTGAGTTGGTGAGCCCTGGTGCTACCAGACCCCAAAGCATTTTTCCCCGAGGGTGTGTTCCTGAGGTGTGGCAGCACAGATCTTCAGTGACTGAGGCTTTTATTTATGCTACCTGCCTCTTTTTTTTTTTTTTTTTTTTTAATACAAGGATCAAACTTCAGAAAACACAACCAGAAAATTAGCTGATTTCTCAAGGCACCATGGTTGCTGAATTGTCCCACAGGAGCAGGACCTTCTCATGGCTCTTGTGTTCACCTGGCCAAAGGAAAAATATATTGGGGCCATTTCACAGAATGGTTGAGGTTGGCAGGAACTTCTTCAGTTCATCTTGTCCAACCTCCCTGCTCAAGCAGGGTCAGCTAGAGCAGGTTGCCCAGGACCACGTCCAGTTGGGTTTCTAGTATCTCCAAGGATGGAGACTTTCTGAGCAATCTGTGCCAGAGTTTGAACACCATCATTATAAAATAGTGTTTCAAAGCAAAGCCTTTCTTAACGTGATGCTCAAAAGGCCCCTGTGGGCTAAATCCTTTTGCCACTTCTTTTGCACCCCAAGGCAGAAGGCGTAAGTGAAGGATCTGATACCTTAGGTGTTTTAGTAAAAAAAATTTCTACCTATGTGTGAATGGTTCTTGCATTTCAGAACAATTTAGAGCAGTATTTGCTGCCTGGCTTATGCTGTTCATTTACTTTGGGCTCCTGCAGTGCCAGAGACACTGTGCTACAGCTTCAGGACTATAAAGGATCTCGGACACGCTTGTTCTGTTTTATAAGTGAGCACTGCAAGAGAAATGGTGCTAGATTTCCCCCTGCAAAGCAGATATTTCAGATAATAGAAAGAGTATTTATTCCGTTTCTCTGTGCACTCTCTCTCTCTGCTGGAGAGCACCTCTGTCCTACAGGCAGACATTTCATCAATTTTCCTCTTTTTATTAACACTAAATCAGTAGCCAAGGGGGTTTGCACAAGGAAGTGCAGCTCTAAGGAGTCATTCCTCCTTTTGCGGATGTACCTGATGTGCTAAGAGGATCCCATCAGGAGTTCAGTTCAAGGGGGTTTGCCTTCAGAAGGTTTGCAGTGAAAAAGCTGGGTTGGTCTCCGGCTTCCTGGGTTACATGCTCGGAGAACGCTTCTTCCTGCAGTAACTGGTGGTTGACGGAGAGTTCATGTAGAGGTAGGATGCACTGAGCTTTGTTACAAGTGTTTCAAATACTGAAGTGTGTGGATGCTGACAACTAGTCCATCTGTTGGTAAAAACAAAGAATTGCTACCAGCTGTTCCAGAGTTAGCTGCAGTGACTCACTGAGCGCTGCAGAATTGCTACCAGCTGTTCCAGAGTTAGCAGCAGCTACTCACTGAGCGCTGTGTAACTGGCCTGTGTCTTGGCCTCAGTAAAAGACCTTTTTTTTCTTATTGCCAGGCTTTTGCTATTAAATTATTGCTTATTTTTGGTGAGCCTAAAAGGAGAAAGAATATGAAGGTTCAGATAAGAGTTCCTGGCAACTCAGTTTCTAGCCTGGCTGGATGTGGCTTATGCAGGCAGGCGGCAGCACCGTGTAATTTTAACAAAAATTTTGGTGTGAAGCTGGAACAAAAAGTGCATCTGCGTTTCCCCTTCTTTGAGCCTTGTATGACCAAACATCATTTTCCTGAGCAGTACTATATTTGTAAAACCTACCAGTCTGTACTTATACTTCCAAGCTTTTCCTTGTCTGTTCACCTTTATTATTTTTGTTACTCCCATGATAGTGCCGGGTGCTCTGAGGGCTTTTGCTCATCAAGCTAAAGCAGGGACGGACCTCGCTGCAATCTGTGCGGCATCACTTCCCTGGATCGCACCCTGGTGTGATGGGAAGCGAGGGACAGGCGTGCTGTGTTGGAGTTAGGTCTCTGCTGACTGTCCAGGGCAACACTGGGTGCAAGGATGGCTCTTCTCCCCTGCCTTCTACACCCGTTGCAACAGGTGATTTGGCTGGTACAGTCTCATTAAAAAAAAAACAAAACTGACACAGCCCTAATCACAGAACTGACCTGAGCATCCCAGATCCGCTCCCTGTGATTTCCATTAGCAGCCATCCTCTGAGTGGTCTTGTGGCTAAATCAGCCACTGAGCCTCTGGAAAGTGATTTGATGAAAGCATTTTATAGCAATCGAATGAAATGTCAGTTGGATGCCAGCAGCAGGGATTGCTGTCATGATTAATGAGACATTTAGGCATTTCATTTTGGAGGAGCTACCTGAAAACACAATTCACATCAAAGCTGGTATTTTTAGATGGGCTTTAATAAATTAATGTTAACGTTGGTTATTTAATTATTCGTAACAAATTGGTTACAACAACTGCAGGGTTATATTTGGGTTGAACACATTATGAAGCCTTTCAGAAAGCTCACATGCAAAAACGGGTTGTGTTCAGAGCATTGCACATTACTTTTCTGATATAACATGGTGTAAAAAAGGAAGAAGGGTTGAAATAACCTGTAATTTGTTGAATGCAAATACTACTTGAAAATAAAGCTTTTGAAGATTATATAAAATGAGCATCTGTCCAAATAACAGGATGTATTTTACTGCTAGTAGAAGTAGTGAAATCTAATAAATGAAGTTGACATCTTACCTCTCTGTTGTCTAGGGGCCTCTATTTTTAAAGGAACAGGAATAATAAAGCAATTATAGGAAAAGGGAGAAATGACATCGGACATTCTCAAACCTCTTTTAACTACTGGTTGGAAGTTTTACCGTATGTCCTCCAACCCTGTGGGTGATTAACGCTGAGTTTATTTCTGTTTGAAGTCCAGCTCCTGCATTAAGCGGGTTCCGCTGCTTCTCCTGCCCCTCTCCCAGGGGAATCGGAGACGGCAGCCAGCAAGGCAGGGACTGCCTTTGGGCCGGGATTGTAGCTCTTAAAAAGCACCCGGGCGTCATGAAACGAAGGGGTTCACTGGAGGATGGCCCTTGAAGGCACCTCTTCAGCGAAGGACAGAAACATAGTGTTACAATTCCTGCTCTTGAGAAGAAGACCACAGTTGATCCATTATTTGCTCCAAGCCACTGTTTTCTACAAGTTGACTGAGAGTAGAACGTTGTGTTTTCTGCCCTCAGCACCGCAAAGATGAATATCTGGGGCAGGGGAGATTCAAAGATGGAAAGACAGAAGAAGCAGCTGGGAGTTGGTGGTTTAACTGGAGGGCAGCCCAGTGCTCATCTGGGGAAGATGCTGGCAGGGACCAGGAGCTGTTACATCCCTGCGTGCTGGGAGCAAGCAGAGGTGTGTTAGGGACCCAGAGAAAACTCTGCAATATAATGGACAAAAATAAAGCTTTGGAGCTGAAATGTTGGCAGTTTTTCTAGAAAACAGAAGTGCTAATGGTAACACAGTTTTCCGTTAAGGCCAGTGCATTGAACTAATGAGCAGCTGGCTGGTTTTTGTCTCTGAGCATTAAGCCACAGAGCAGGATGTGGATTTTTTGCATTGCTGAGGCAGTGCAGAGACTAAGTGGAATACAAATAAAACGAGCTTGAATTCAGCTGTTGAAAATCTCTCTGCTGTAGAGCAACTTATTTTTTGCTGACCTTTAACAATTTTTTTTTAGGTTCTTATGCATGCCTGGGATTTTTCCTCTCTGGGAAGTGCTTACCCCTGTTATATTTTTCCCAGTCTGTGCATGCTTTGTTGCTCAGCTCTTGCAGTTTCCGAATGGCCACGTGGTGTTGGCCTTTTTCTAACCTGCCTTCTGCACCAGCTCTGAGCGAGTCTAACAGGGGCATAACAGACTGTGCAGGCAAATATCATTTGTGCTGGGCCAGTCACAGGGGTTTGGATGTGACTTTGTGCAAAGCTTGTGAATAAACCTCTTGAGTCCGGGGAAGGAGCTGCAGCTCAACCTCTTGCTTGGCAGCTCGGTTTGGTATTGCTGGGAAGTCGTGAAAGGCTGAAAGGGATAAAAGCCAAAAATATGTCGTGGGTTTGTTTTTTTTCTTTTGTTTCTTACATGCAGATTGACCATCTTTCATTTTGTCAAAGGAGCTTTCTGTTGCTGGGCAGTCTCACCTGTACAGTCACCTCCACATTACGGGCACTGTCAAGGGAGGGGACAAACCCAGCCCCCTCCTGACATCCTGATAAAATCCTGGGGCTAAAATGCCATTTTGTTCATGTTGGGGAATATTGAATAAGCTTATATAAAAGTATAAACTCCAATAAACCTGAAAGGAGTTGCTTTGCCAACCATTTTGCTTTAAAAAGCCCTTTTCTCTGCTTCTCTGGAGGGCAGAGGATTGCAATCTGCTGGAAAGGATGATCATGTCCCTTGTGTCAGTGCCGCTGTCGCAGACACCTAGCTGCTCATGCTGCCTCCATGGCTGAGAAAAAAGAGGGAGAGGTCCTCCAGGGTTGAAGATGGGTTGAGGGTGGGCTGTGCTGAGCTCAGCCTCGGCCCCTGGAGTGCTGCAAGCAGCACCAACCCAGCCCCACCGCCCTGGGGAGCTGCTGTGGGGCGAGGGATGCTGGGAGGGAGGAGATGCTCTGTAAGCCCCAAGGAGTTCCGAAGAGCATCTGAATGATGTGAATGCAGCTGGCACAGAGACGACTGCCCTTCCCGCCCCTTGCTTTGGCCCCGCTTACTTTCAGTTTGGAATAGATGGACTTTACTTTTCATTGTCACTGCTGTCAGTGCCTGCTCCTGCTTGGTCATCGCAGCGGATCAGCCTGTTGGGGTGGGTCAAGAGTTGGGATCCAGACCTAGGCATTGCAAGCCGTATGATACAGGAATGGGATTGTAGCAGAGAAATAAAATAATGAGGATTATTATTTCCTAAATAATAAGGATTAATAATGATTAATATTTCCTAAATAGTCCCTCCCGAGCTGCCTTCCCTTGTTCTTCCGCAGCATATTAGTAACAGAGGGAGCCTAGAGGAGAGGAAAAGAGGCCAGATGAAATTAGATCTTTTCCTAGTGACTTAGAGCATCCTTTTTCTCCTCTTGCCCCATGCAGGGTCTGTGTTTCCTGCAGGGCTCTGCCTGCCCCTGACCCTTCTCCACTGGGCAAGGCCAGAGCTCAGGCAGATGCTCTCTCTTGCTTTGCAGCCGCTGAACCCAGATCCAGAAGAGGATGGGGAAGCAGAACAGCAAGCTGCGCCCCGAGGTGCTCCAGGACCTGCGCGAGAACACCGAGTTCACGGACCATGAGCTGCAGGAGTGGTACAAGGGCTTCCTAAAAGATTGCCCGACGGGCCATTTGACTGTGGAAGAGTTCAAAAAAATATATGCTAATTTTTTCCCCTATGGCGACGCATCGAAGTTTGCGGAGCACGTCTTCCGCACCTTCGACACCAACGGCGATGGGACGATTGACTTTAGGGAATTCATCATTGCCCTGAGTGTCACCTCTCGGGGCAAGCTGGAACAGAAGCTGAAGTGGGCATTTAGTATGTACGACCTGGACGGCAACGGGTACATCAGCCGTGGGGAAATGCTAGAAATAGTGCAGGTGAGGCACTGTCTCTGTTTTGTTTGTGTGGCTGTAACCTATCTGCCCTGAGACAGCTGGAGGTGAGGGATGTGCCAAGCTGTGTCCCTCCTGCCCCAGGGAGTTTTGTGAGACCACAGTTCCCAAAGGGACCCTGGGAGCCATGATGGGACCTACAAGATGCCAATGAGGAAAGAGCCCAAGAGATGAACAGCGCACTGTACAGCTGGCCCGCAGCCAAAATCTTGCAGCTGTCCCTGGGGGTTTCTTAGTGGGGTGTTGATGGGCTCAAAAAACCCTAAATGCAAATTTTACTGACCTGATTAATCTCAGAATTAATACTTTGAAACTACAAATCTGAGTCAACGTGAGCTCTGAACAAAAGGCTGTAAGCATGTCTTCATCTGGCGAAGGCTAGGGGCGCATAGCCGGGCAGCTGTATCAGGGGGGCATGAGGGGCAGAGCTCCTTCTTCCCCTGCCCCACGTGCCACCCAGGGCTCAGCCTCGGCGGTGTGCTGCTGACCATCCACTCTGCAGGGGAGATGTGTCTCCAGCACAGTGCAGGGGGCGCTGGGAGGCAGGTCATGCATCCAGGCCAGTGCCTCGTGGTTCATCCTGTGGCTGAGCAGCAATGATTCAGGAGGAGGACTAGGACTGCAGATGTCCTAAAGAGCCCTTGTCTTTATTCACATTGTATTTCCTTACCCCTCCACAAAGAACAACCCTCATGCTTATGTATTTATATTCACCTGTAATCATACAATACCCCACATGCATATGCATAACTGAGTGTTAAGAGCCAGACAAAGAGGTGATGGTTTAGCCTAGTCACAGAAAAGAGAATTACTTACCATTGCCTCCTGTATTTTAGCTCAGTCCTGCTCATACATTAATCTAGACCCTGACTTTCAGTTAAACTAACCCAGCAGTGCAGGAGCTTCTTTTGAAGTGCGAATGAATACAGGAAAGGAAAATAAAAATAAAAAAAAAAGCTGTGGTCAGAAATTCCTATTTGTTTTGGTTTATAAAGTCCCACAGCTGCCTGCCAGGGTCAGCTGTCTTTTTTATTGCTACAGGCTTAAATACTTTTTCTCAGTTCTGATCATCCTGCTTTATCATTTGGTTCGTGGTTTTCCTATATCTTTCTTTTTTTTTTTTTTTCCGATGCTCAGGCAATCTACAAAATGGTGTCATCAGTAATGAAAATGCCGGAAGATGAATCGACTCCCGAGAAGCGAACAGACAAGATCTTCAGACAGATGGACACAAACAACGATGGTAGGATCTCCACCAGCGCTCCTTCATAGCCTTTAGAAATAGAGGTTTTCTAGTCTGGTATTGGCAGCAGATGATGGTGTTTGGGGGTGGGGGCAGAGGCCAGGATGTCCCCACTGGTACCTGTGAGCTCTGCCTGGCCTCAGTGAGCATCTCTGGTCCGTAACTTTGTTAGGGTCAATAAGTGAGACTTTTCCTGGTGGGGGGTGGGAGGGGAGCAGTCCTTCCCTGACATTTCATGGGTGAATCGCCTTCTGTAAAGACTCCTCTGAAACTCCCCTGAGCCCAGTAACTTTTGGGTTACTTTCTCTGGGTGTAGCACAAACTCGGCATGAGGTTTTGCTCCTGCTGCCCTTGATAAGGTTGCACTCCTGGGCTTGTCATCGGTAATGTGGGTCAGGGTTGCGGTTGGGTACCTGAAAGCAAAAATTCCCCTGGAAAATTTATATTCTATGCATGTTATGGCATGTGCACATATACGCAGCTCACATGCAAACCTACAGTGTTTATTCTGTTGCAGTGTGCACATCAGGGCAATGTCACAGCTCCCAAGCCAGTTGTGGAGCCACTTGATAAATTATCTGGCCGTACCCATCACGTTCTCTCCACTTGAGCTAGCTCATTTCCTTAGTCTTGGAAAACACAGGCAAAATTGAGCAATTTCCTCTGCCCATCAGCCCACCGATGTGTTTCCTCTCGTCCCAGTCGAGGTGGAGCTTTCCTTGGGAATTACCCTGGCAGCGGCCAAGGTAGCAGCTGCCCATGACGAAATCAGGAGCTGTATCCTACTGATGTGCTCAGCAGGAGCAAAGATTCGGTTCTAGCACTGAGATATGGAAACCTGGAAATATGTGTATAAAAGGGTTTTTATTTAAGAGAATTTTATGACTGCCTTTTAGTATCTGCTGCTGCAGCCCCTGGGGCAAATTCCTGGCCTTGCTGAAATCCTGGATTTAAAATACTCAAAGTCAAAGGTAAAATCCTGTGACTTCATCAAAACTAGCACTTCATCCCCTGACTTCACATGTGGAGGGCCCTAAAATAACATGATTAAAGTCTTTTTGTTCTGTGGAAAACAGTGGCACGTGCAGATGTGCGACAGAGCAGTGGCCACAAAACCTGCTGTATACATCCTCCATCTATTGCACTTTGTTGCCGAAATAAAGTCATCCTATTGCTGGTAAAATACCAGCCCTGCAAGCCATGCAGTGCCAAGCAATAAAGGCTGTGCGTGGAGAAGCACACGTGCTCCTGGTGGCTGGAAATGTTTCTTCTCCCCCATCTGACTGTTGGACACTGCAAATAGATACTCATTTGTGCTTTTAAGTATTGCAGGGAGAGGGGAAAATGTATTAACATGTTCTGATAGTTATAAGTACTCTTTTTCAGGCTGATAAGAAAACACTTGCTTTGGGAACATTAGCTTAAAAGCTAGAAATTAGGACAGAAGCGGGCCACAGATTTTTGACCTTGTGTAATTTCTGCAATTCTGTAATTTTCTGCTCATTTCTCCCCACTCGACCTGATTTGGGTGCTGGTCACCAAGATCAGTCCTCTCCCCGTCCCCGCAGCAGGCTGGGAGTGTCCTGGGGCTGGTGAAAACCAGCGCAATGAGCTTGTGCCTCCCTGCCTTCAGGGACACATGGCCAAAAGTGGCAGCAGGCAGCTGCCAAGTGCAAGAAGTTCATCCATGGGTCCTGCCCGTCTCGAGCAGAGCAGTTGGGGTTGGGTGAGGACGGCACTGGGGTGTTGTGTGAGACTGGGGCAGGTTGTGCTGGGAGCACGAGGGAGACAGGAGATCGTCAGATGCAGTCCAGGGATGCCGCAAATGCTTGTCTCCTCTGGTACATAGGGAAAACTGTTTCATTTCTGGTTAATATTGCTACGGCTTATTTCTGCCATGGTTCAGAGTGCTGGAGCAGGAGAGTGTTGGTGATAGCCGGAAAGGCAGAGGCTGCTCACGGGCGCCTGGTGGCCTGTGTGCAGGGGGGTGGTTCTGAGCTTGGGAAGAACCTCCCAGGAGGGTGGGTCACCCTGCGATGAGGTCTGGGAGACCAGATGGGACCTTTCCTCCTTGCCATGCCATGGGACTGTTGGAGCCAGGGGATGCTGGAGTGGTTGCTCCTCATGGCTCCTCCTCCAGAGGTCGTCTTTTCAGACCCACAGACTGTTATGGGTCCGTCCAGGTCAGTGCCTCTGGCCTAAAATGAAGATGTATAAACCAGGAATGCTAAGGAGCGACATGTGGCTTTTCTGGCCGCCCCGTGAAACAGGTCCCATTCCTGTACACCCCGCAGGGCACAGAAAGCAGCTTGTATGCACAAGAGAAGCTGTCACTGCTCAGCCCTGCATGTCACAACCAGCTGAGAGGGTGCAAAGGGGAGACATTTGGGATATTTAGGTTTAAAATGTTGTAGTAATATGGGCATAATTTTCAAAGCATATATGTATTCAGGTACCAAACCTTGTGTTCATGTGTCATGTAATTTGTGTAGTCCAATTCTGGGCAAAAAGCTGCCCAATTATTAGAACAGTGGTTTTTGTATTTGCTACTGTCTTTTTAAATAAAAAAAATTACAGTTATGCTAGATTGTTTTGCAGAAGAAAAATGCATCTGGGCTTAAGGGCTTGAGTAGGATTTTGGCCGCTGTGCATTGCACTAAATTCCCCTCAATGGAGAGATTAAATATATGAATGTTGCTTCAGTGAGGAGGGGGTTTTTAAGCAGCAGCGACAGTGGCAGCAGCAACTGTCTTTTAAAAATTATTTGTATTTTGTCTTTCCTCCCTTTCAGGTAAACTGTCGCTGGAAGAGTTCATCAAAGGTGCCAAGAGTGATCCCTCCATCGTGCGGTTGTTACAGTGCGACCCCAGTAGCGCGAGTCAATTCTGATTAAAGCGGACAGTGTGCACAAACAATCTCGGCTTGTGTCCTTCAAGCTTTGCTCGCAAACGGATGCCTTCTCAACCATCCCTCCACACTTCGCAGATAAGATCCTGTTGCCAGATTGTGCGTGTGTGTGTCCGAGCGAACCAGCCCTCGCTCCCCTCACTAACACCAGTGCAGCTCTCCTTCGACAGCTCCGTTTCTGCTTCCCTGTAATGTTACGATTCACTCTACACATTTTAAACATTAATCGAAAGGTATGTTTACATGCAGCTACAAAAGAGTTCAAATGGCTGGTGAGATACCACTTCACTTAGTCCGTAAGAAAGGTGATGTTCTAGTAGTTCCCAAGAAGATGCTAGGTAGGACTTTTGCCCAACATAGCAGATGGTAGATAATTTATTTTGCTTCAGAAATGACTATGTTAAAAACAAACAAAAAAAAGTGGACTGAATGGTGTAGAGAGTTAAAAAAAATTAAAAAAAAAGGAAAAAAGAAAAAAAAAAAAGCAGCTTTCCTGGGCATGGTTCCAATTTTCTTTTTGAGGAAAATTGCTTGCACTTATCTAATGGTCTTTACTTTCTTTTAATATATATATAAATTATATATATATGGTGAAGTAAAATTTTAAATATTTAGGTCATCTATTTAAGGCTTAAAATAGAATCCAAGCTTTGTTTCTTCTAGTTGTCTGTGATTTATTCAGATCTTGGAGATTGTTTTTTTGTGATATTTATGCATTAGCAAATTGCTGTTCCAAAAGAAATGCATGACTAGCAGTTTGTGGATATTTCACTCTGTTTAATTCCTGAATGCAAATATTTGTTCATTTTTACTGTCCATCGTTCCAGCATTACTGTATTAACAAAAGACCTGAAAAGAGTTCATCCTCATTTTGTATTTCTCAGTGGAGTCCTACTTTCTGGTGGTTGCTGCATTAAATGGCTTTTGAGTGCCCCGAGGTGACGTGACTCGCACTGCCGTTCTCGACTTGGCTACACCTCCTCCCTTTTGCTGTCGATATGTTGATAGTCTTGTGCATTCCAGTGTTATTTAATATCTGCCTAATGCCAAGAAATATTAATTGAAATAAAAGACTACTTTTCTTGTCACTGCCTGTCTTGGTCTAAGCCACACAACAAGTTCCAAGCATCGCATATTTGGGGGAAGGATGAGGATGGCTCCCTGCCCAGTGTGTCCCTGTTGCTTTGTAAGTACGTAGGGGTTTTTTGGGAGGCCACGGTCACAGCTGGGTTAACGCAGAAGTGTTAGTGCCTGTGGGCGCATGTGGGATCCTGCTCCATCCCAGCCTGGTCCTGGGTGAAGGCAGTTCCTTGGGAGGACTGCACAAAGGAAACCGCTCAGTTTCTGCTGGATGTGGAGCAGCTCAAGGTGATGAAGGGAAAGCTGCCAGCCCTGCTGGATGGGCTGTTGTGACCACAAATTTAAAAAAAACCAATCTTGGTCCTGTCAGGTACCAGGTATGTGCTGTTGGAATAACATTTGACGTTGATGGCATAGAAAGCAGTTTTCCCCATGTTCGTCAAGTCTGCAGGTAGCTGATTAAGCAAAATGAAGTATCAGCAAATGATTTGGCCTGAGGTTAATGTTAAGCGTGCAATTAAGGGGTTTTTTCTGTGCAGAATGACCTAGTAGTGGTTAGGTGTTAATACTTTAATACTGAAAAGAGAGAGACCGATGGTTGCAATATCCAAATGGAAATGTGTTGTTAGGTCAGACTGGGTCTACAATATACAGGTTTGTGTCAGTGCTGCCAAACAGAAAAGTGTGTTCATTTTTTTCCCTAGAAATTCAAATTTGAGCTGTTAAACCAACAGTCCTTTCAACCGCAACATCCTGCTGATGAGCGCAGCCCTCAAAGGGGAGTTAATCAGAAGCCTGCCTGCATTCCCTGGGCGAGCCCAGCAAAAAAAGCCAAGTATTGGGAAAACAATATAATTCCATGGCTTCTTGTAGTCTGTCTCCAGCCTCTTTGTGTTCATGCTGGCTGGCTGGCTGCCAGAAGATGCTGCAGTGTTAAAGATGCTGCAGATGTTCTTACAATAATGGCTCTTCTTGCACGGGCTGGGTAGCAGTTGTTTAGATGCACCAGGTTTAGACGTGAATTGGCCACCGTGGGCTTTAGCATCTCTCTGTACTCAGGAGAATGTGTAAAAATATCTTTGACCTTGTCACGGGGTGGTTGGCATCTCTGACAGGAACCACAGCATTGGAATCTTGTTTGTGCGATCTTAAAATGGGTCAGGCATCTTTTTAGTCAAGCATTGCATAGTGTCCAAGGATGTAAAAACTTTTGCTGTAGCATTCATAAATGCAGCAGTTCTTCTGTCATCCTTCATCTGCTCTTGTAAGTGGGACTTTTGTCACCTTTTCCACCTTTTCCTAACATCTCTCCTCTTCTGATTTCCACTTCTGTCTCTAGTGAACAGCGCGTTTAAGTAGCTGTTTGACAAAACTCACACTCTTCTAATTTGAAAAGAAAAAAGATCTCCTTACAAGAGCTCATTTTGACCTTGTTTTTGCAGAAAGAAAACGAAAGAGCCTGAATTTTAGTGGTCAGAAAATTCCCGTTTCTTTGACTTTATAATTTTTGCTCTGAAATGGGCCAAGGTATCCACAATGGAGTTTGCTACCTGCTGCGGGCTGACAAGCCCCTGAGCAGCCCTGCGCAGACACTGGGATTCTGTCCTGCTTTATCCAGCACAATTTCTTCTGCCTTTCTCTTTGCGTCTTAAAACTTTCCAGTCCCAGATTTGATTTTTCTAGGCTGTCCCTCACTGCTTTCCCAGCTTTTAAGGAGTTTTTTCTTTTCAGGGCAGGGGCTGGCTCAGGGTGTACGCGCAAGGCACTCCCAGTTTGCGTTTTGGAAAGTGAGAAGGTTGCCCAGGAATGGCGGTCATGCACAGCACCCTGGGGGGACTGGGGAGATGCTCTGAAGCCCGACCAGGCTGAGCTTTTCAAAGGTGGCTTCTGATAACAGGGAACCTTTTGATTACAGGCCAGCTAAGTACTGGAAAGGGCTTTACCTGCTGCTGCCAAGCAGCTCTCAAGAAAATCAGACCTGCTTCAGAGGCTGAAGTTGTGCACCCGCAGTCACTGGGTAACTTTGAACATCTTGGCTGTGCTTTGAAGAACTCCTCTGAGAACGCGTCTGCTTCCCTGGCTGGTAACGAGGACTAGCAGGGGAGAGCAATTTCCAGGCTCATCCTCCAGAATGTGTCGTTTGAGAGTTGATCCAGGCGGAGTTCAAAACCAAGGAGGAAGCCTGGGGAAATCAATGAAAGATTTGCAGAGCTTTACTGCTCATCGGGCTCCAGAGGTGTCTTTTGAGTAAGGTCTGATGTGTATGGGGGTTAATCACTTGCAAAATGATGTCGAAGTGATTAATAGAAAACTTCAACTTGTTAAGTGACTTTGGTGTTTTGGCAAATTGTATGTTTAATCAAAAATGGGTTTAACTAAGCAAAAGTAAAGTTTAGCACAAAAAAACCCATCAGCGGGTCCATTTTTACCTTGCTTTAATAAGCTGTGTAATTATTTTCTTGCCACGGAGATATCTAGCACTCTGAAAGCTCTGGCTAATTACTACATAAATTCAGGCTTTTCTGTATGAATTGGAGGTCCTATTAAGCTAATTCAGAATTATGGCATTGCCTTTCAAATTAAGTTAGTGCCTGTCTGGTTGCAGCTTAACTCCAGTCTGGGTGGCAGAGGTGCTTGGATTTGGTCTTGTGTTTCTCTGTCACCGGGTTTGCATTAGCCCTTTGTTTTTAAATAAGACCCTTTGCAATGTATTTTTAGCATTAGCCTCTAAGGAATGAACTCCTGCAAAGAACAGCATGAACATTTCTGCAGCCATCGGGCAGATGGTCTCCATGGATGGTCCCTGAGCCATTGTGCAGGGCACCCTCTATTCATATTTAAAGGTTAGGGACAGCCATCGGCTTTAATGGTCCAGTGAGCAGACTAGCATTTTGAGATCCCAGGGATGCGTGATGGCCAATATATTGCTGATGAACCGATGATTGCCGTTACCCCTTCTGGGACGGAAAATGTTTCATTGGAAAAGGAAGAAAAGGGCAGGAGAAAAAGAGCAGAGCATCTCTTTGTGTAGAAGCTTTGGAGCTTCATGCCATGCAAGACCACCACTCTCCCCCTCTTGTTGCAAAAGTGCAATGACAAAATGGTGGTGGGAGAAGAGACACTTCCTCCTGCCGCCAGACCCACTGGTGTGAGCAGACACCCCGCCCTGGGGCTGCAGTGGTGACTGAAGCTCCCAGCCAAGAGCCAATGAACCCATATGGTTTTTCTCTTTATTCTTTTTTCGATACTTTCCTGGACCCTTTTCAGGGCAAATCATTGATTCCACTGCTGAGTGGATGCCGTGGGCAGCAAGCGCAACGCTGGCAGCGGGTTCCTTAGGGAAAGGTGAGTGCAATGACTGTGTCTTAATATGCCATTAATAACCAGGAACAAAACACAAACACTGCACACGCTTTCCTTGGAGAAAATAAAATAAACTCAACTAATTTAGATGTTAGTGTTGCACAGCCATGGTTATTCCTGTGCTACTTTCCTTCTGAATTATTAATACATGCCAGGCTTGCAATGAGCAGGTTTGATGCCTGCTGAAGGACACGGGTAGTGGCACCACATGCATAGTGTGACATCAAAAAGCAAGGCTGCACGCATGCTGGGACAGTGCCAATGCTCTAGAAATGCATTGAAGGTGCCAGGGTTCATCCCACACTGTGCCATCCTCCATCGTGTGAGCATCGCGCACAGTGATGTCCCAGCAGTCTGCCACTGCCATGCACCCTGGCCATGCTGGGAAAAGGTGGTCTTTGGGGAAGCTCGGTTTGGTGTGTCCCCTGTGCCCCACCTGGGGACTTCTATGTGCTAAAAATAACCTAATATAAGCAAACTTCATTTTTAAGTAGAAGTGGCTTAAGCCAGCTTAAAAGCAGCTGTTGAACCCTTCTGAGCTACTTGGCAGGAGATTTCACTGCCACTTCTTGCTGAGCTGCTGGTGCTATCAGCCACCCATTGGACATGCTGCCACCCAGCCCTGTGTCCCCCCGCAGGGGGGGTCCCCAGGCACACCCCCACAGGGCTTCAGCTCTCCTGTGAGGATCCCAAAGTCTTTTGTGACCGAGGCATCACAGGCCATGCTGGTGAAACCTGCAGATCTCGATTGATGCAACTCCCCAACCCCAGGTCTGCTTAGTCCTTTGATAATTACCAGAGCTGCTACTGCTGGAAACTAGGTTAAAAAAAAACAGGAGAAAAAGGGGTTTTGATTTTTGCCTTGGTTGTGGTGCTTTCTTGTGATACCTGTGAAGGGAGACACTGGCCACCCATGTGGCCCCTCCTGTGCCTGCTGCATGTCATGCTCTCCAGGCAACAGAGGCCAGGGCACCTCAGTTGCTATGGCAATGTCCAAAAAAGAGGCAGGAGTTAATTCTTTTTCCTCTCAAAGCAAAGCAACTTGTTTGAAGAAAAACCTCCCCTTACATTTTGGATGACTTCACAAACCCCTGCACTTACCTTCTCTGCGCAGTTGAGAGCACCCATGCTGGGCAGGATGCATGAACAGGCCAAGAAGCCGCCACCAAGAAGGGTGTGTGCAACCATGCATGGGATGGTCCGGTGAGGCTGCAACAAAGGGGACCAAAGCCCCCCATTTCTCTACTCAATTGTAGGAATCTTCTGGCAAAGTTATTCTTTGGGCAGTTGTGCTTCACACTCCCCTGCATTTTGAGTTTTGGGGGTTTTTTTTGTCACCATCCAGAATACAGGGAAAGGGACAAAGGGAACTATGAAGGACAACTACAATGCATTTCCATATTCTGGTATCTGATTCTCAAAGCTAATGTTAGACTGTTCCTCCACCAGCCAGTGAGGTTCATGCTGTTCTTTGCATTTCAATCATCATTTTTCTAGTTTTCGTTTCTTCTGGGCCAGCCACCTTTGTGGCTGCTTCCACCCCACTACAAGTTTCAGTACTCTCATTTGACTTGTGTTTTTAAACTTCATTTTCACGCTTGAGCCAGCACCAATTGATGGTAGTTCCCCCACCAGCCCGTACTTGCTCGGTTTGGGTGTGCCACAGATCTCAGCAAGCCTCCTCGCAGCTGAGCCTGCCTGCAAGTAGGAGGCACCAGTGACAGCCACAAGTCTTGCCAGGAGGAAGATCTCCTGCTCCTGGGTTTCATATAGACCATGTGGCAATTTTGGACATACCCAATTGTCAGAAATCGTTGTTTTGTGTGGCATGAACTGCCATGACTCCTGGAAACCTTTTCTGTGCAGGATCAGCTCTTTTAATCTATGTGCACTTGCTTAGCTGCGATGTGCCCTCCTCCACCACAGCGTGGCTGGAGAGCTGCTGTCACCAGGGGTGAAAGCACGGGCACGGTATTTTCATACCTCAACAAGGACCAACCTTGAACCTCATCGCCATTTGGTTACAGTGTGATGGGGACCTGTTTAAGCTGCCCGCGTATGACCTGAGCTGACACTGTGGGCTCCATGAGCCCCCACCAGCATCATCTGGATGCCAACATGGCCAGACCAGCCAGTAGCTGGCTCAAGGCTCAGAGACACGGGGAGATTTCAAAGGGCACCACTCTGCAGGCAGGACTGACCCTGCAAGGACGAAATAGCTTCATGCTTCTCCCTGTCGAGCAGCAGCAGGGATCCCAACTGCTCGTGGCTGTGCAAGTGGTGATACCACCAGACCAGACCTCCGTGTGCTGGTGCCCAGGGTCTCCTGAGCCTTGGGGACAGCCAGCTCGCAGTGGTGTGCGATGGCTGCCTTCCTGCAGGCTTGGCCGAGTGAACTGGTGGAGGCTGCCAGGGGGTGTTTGCCCATCTTCCTCAGCACATGGTAACTGGCAGCGGGTGGTCAACCTACAAACATGGAAAAAACCTGCAGCCAGGTAGAGAATACCTGTGTAAGGACACAGCGTGCCTTACCAAGCTCATCCTCCTGTGCTGCCTTAGAAGTTCTCCAAAGACACACAGTCAGCTCTGTGCAAGGGCTTGCTCTGCTTGCCTGGTGCCCAGCAGTCCCTAACCAGCCCCAGAGAACTGGTGGTTGGGACAGCATCCATCCAGGACATGGGAGGTGCCACGTAAAGGTTCGAGCCTACACCACATGTCAACAACAGATGAAAGAGGGCTTGTGGGGTCTGGTGGTGCTGTCAAGAAGAGACAGCACCTTGTTTTCCATCCTTCCCACCAGACACAGTTCTTCCTTGAAAGCTGCGTTACTTTGTCATCTTCCAGGTCCCTGTAGAGCACCAGGGACCAGGTGCTAGATCACCACCTTTATTACCATCAGCCTCAGCTGACCTGGCCTTGCACATCACAACCTCCCAGGTCTGGAGGAAGGGGAGGCTCAGCAGACTCAGCTGACCTTTCCCAAACAGCTTTAGGATTGTGTGAAACGACATTCAGCAGCAATGAAAAAAAAAAAACCCCACGTGTCCTGACAACAGCCAAGGCAGCCTGGTCATGATGTTACAAAATACATCTTCCTAGAGCCACTGGCTGCATCCAGCCTCACAAAATAACCCCTGTCCCCAGTGCCCTCGGGCGCTGGAAGCTGCACTGGCAGGTTCACTGGCTCCTAAGGTCTAACTCGTTAGCTCATTAGCTGGCATGATTTTGGTACCTGTCAGTTAGCAGTCTCCCAGCTCCATTCTTGTCACAGTTTGGGAATCAGCATCTCTGCCTTGGAGACCAGCCGAGGTCAGCATCATCTCAGGCTGCTCCATGCCAGGGAGGGGACCATTTCTCATGCTATCTTGGGGGGGGGCAAAGGAT
>NW_010138141.1:0-20420 GCF_000699245.1 Pterocles gutturalis | reverse complement strand
TTACACCACAGCTTGCCAGCTGTGGCTGGTGCTTGTCCATGGGGAGCCACGGGGGAGGGAGTGGGCAGAGGAGCACTGCAGCCCCACATGCCGGAATGTGCTGCTGAGGCATATCAGCCTGCATGCAGAACTTTCGCACAAGCACAAAATTCATCAACAGCATTTAGAAAGAAGGGAGGGACGAGTGGGCATGAAGAAGAGGATGGGACCGGCAGGGGGAGGCTGAGCACAAGATGCAGGCTGTGAACAGGATGGCAGATCACGCATGTAGGATTTAGACCCACCAAGCAGGGGGACTTTCTTGAAACTGTCTACCTCTCACCTAACACCACCAGGAGAGCGCAGAGCTGATGGCATGGGCAGCACAGTTCCTTGCTACGTCATTTTATATGACTTAGAAGTGCTTTCCTAAAGATAAAGCTAGATGTCCTGCCTCTGGTTTTGCCTTGTTCCCCCTTGCAATGAGGAATTCCCACCTCTGTCCTTGAGCATGAGTCCCTTCAAAGTCTTTACCTCCATCATCTGCACAGCTCTCTCTTACAGGCTTTTTCCAAAGCAAGCCTGCTATTTGATTCTCTCCTCAGTAATGTGATTTAAATCACCCTTCAATCATTAGTCATTTCCACACCTTATGGCAATAAGGACAAATTAGCACCTTAAATGAGAGAAAGGTGGTTCTAGGAAATAGGTTTCATTTCTAAAGGGTTTTTGAGAAGGGGCTGATAACCAGGGATCAGGCAAGTTCCTCTGCTGTGGTTGTATGAAGGAAAAGGGCATAAATATGAAAAACTGCTGCATCCCTATGTAGTACATGGCACTGTTGTGGGAAAACATTATCTGAGTGTGGTGGAGGGCTACTGGGGTGTTGTGGTGGTCCCTGCCTGCATCCTGCCTTCACCTGCATTAGAAGCAGACAGCGAAGGTAGGTGTGTTTTTCTTGATTGCCCAGTACTCTCTAAAACTCAGGGGGTTCAGTGCTTAATGAAAAGGTAGCTGGCATCAAGCCCCAAAGAATATAGAAGCTTGTACCCCACTGCCAGTACATAGCCACCCACCTCATTGAATGGCAGTGAGATTTACCCTTCAGTTTGCCTACAGGTCATGCTTTTTCCTTAAAAATAGAGGAAAATTAATTTTCTGTGTAAAAAAATAGTGATGCCAGGAGGAGTTCAGACTCAACTTCAGGGGATGGCGTGGTGGGACTGCCTGTGGAAGCCAAGCTCAAAAGCACATTCCCTAGCTCTGCCCAGGGGATCGAGAGGATTTTTGGTACTTTAGAGATTTGACTGTAGCTTTACGAGGCTGGACAGTCTTGGATGACTAATTAGTGACTGGCAACAAATCGGAGCCCACAGGCATCTCTTGCTGCATCCTGGGTGAGAGGATGGAGTCACACAGCAAGGACCTGGGTGAGCTGGGGCTGGACAAAGCTGTTGCCCATGAACACCTGCTGTGACATTAGATTTCATACAGATAAGAAGAGCTGAAGTGAATAAATTTGACCCAGTCATGTTTTTACCTTTATCCATGTATCTTACAGTGTCAAGTTGGGTTTTTTGTTTGTTTGTTTCTTTTTTTTTTTTTATCTCAGGATAGTGATGTTTTACTATTATGCCATCAGCATGGAAGTGAGAAGCCAAGTTTCATCAGTTTCATTTCCTTAATCAAAAGATGCAACTACAGTCCCCCACAGCCGTGGGTGACAGAGACCCAAGCTGAGCAGCTGCTGCCACCTGAAATGTCGCAGCAAAGGTTTTCCAAAGGCCTGTTAAGGCAAGCAGCAAGAAATTGCTTGGATCAGGTGGCTTGCTAATGATCCAGGATTGTCTAGGCTCATCAGAGATACTGCAAAATATTGCAGAAGTGTTTCTCCATATTGGTGACCAGGCAGTAAAAGTGTTAGTTAAAATACCTATTATTAACTACATCAACAACAACAAAAAAAAAAGATGTGTTGAAACAAAAGCTCTAATTATTCATACACTTTGAGGTCCAAATTAGTGTGATATTGGGATCACTTTGGGTAGAGACTGAAAGTATCAGCTCAGTGCAACAACAACACCATGAATAAGCTTTTGGGGAGCTTTTGGGTTTAGGATGTTACTCAGCTGGGTAAAATGGTTCCCTGGGCACCACACACATCAGGTGGGGTTACACTGGCCTGCAAAACCTTCCTCTTCTGCTTGGGCATGGCTGATCCTCCCTGTGCAGCCCACCTGCCCTTGTTTCTGTGCCCTTAGCTCCTTGCTTGACAATTTAAACTTCCAGGCTATTTACATGGCAGCTAGTACCTGGCTGAGTGACACACAGTGTCCGTGGTACTTGCACAGACCGATGCAAATAGCTTCACAGCTGCCTGATGCTGGCAGGGAACATTTTGATCAGCCCCTCTTGACCCTGTGGCTAATGCAGGCCAGCAAATCTGCCTTGGTAATTTGTGTACCAGGCTTGTACCTTTGCCCTGAGGCTGGAGATGATGCTAAACATCTGCTGCTGGACTCCTGAGAGTGACGTCAATACTCTTTTGTCTTCAGCCTGGTACCAGCTCAGCCGCATCCATCTCTTCCCAAAGATAAATTATGCTTTATTGTATGATATTGCTCAGGACAGAAAAAAAAATCTCATTAAGAACCAGCAATTCAGCACTTAAAACTGAGAGTAATGAATAGCTTGACCAAGGTAGTTTTTTGTCCCTTTCCACTTTGTCTTTCCTTTTCCCCCTTCTTCCTGCGCACATGTGCTCCGGGTCTTGGGAAGCACAGGGGGGCTGGTGGGGTGGCAGAGGATGGCTGCACAGGAAGCACAGGGGGGCTGGCAGTATGGTAGAGGATGGTTACATGGTGTCCCTGGGCAGTACTGGGGACAGGATTGAGAGGCCAGTGGAGATGTGCTCTGCCTCACTGCAGCCCCACTGGCATCATCTACCCAAGCAGGGAGGTTTTCTTCTCCAGGAGGGGACAAACAGTGGGAGAAACTCCTGGCTTCTCCCAGGACACGTCTCAAGGTGCGCCCAAGCCTCGGCTTACAGCCAAGCTAAGCTGTCCAGCCCTGGGCACAGCGTGACCTCCACTTCCCATGTGCAATAAGCACTGCAAGGCATCTGGCTCCAGACCCCCTGGGCAGGGGATGTGGGCAGGAGTGCAGGGAGGTGGGTTCCCTCGGGCTCATCTCACCCAGAGGTTTTTCTGAGCCCTTGCCGCAGTAGCCTGCCCTCATCTCTCAGCTGTTGCAGACACTCCAGGGGGTCTCTGCAGCCCCCTGGGCTTGGTGACATGGGACGGAAGGATGCCTGGGGCTGCTGGTAACCTGTCTGGACGGACACATCCTGGGCAGGGTGCTCTGGCACAGTCTGCTCTCCTCGGGCTCATCTCACCCAGAGGTTTTTCTGAGCCCTTGCCGCAGTAGCCTGCCCTCATCTCTCAGCTGTTGCAGACACTCCAGGGGGTCTCTGCAGCCCCCTGGGCTTGGTGACATGGGACGGAAGGATGCCTGGGGCTGCTGGTAACCTGTCTGGACGGACACATCCTGGGCAGGGTGCTCTGGCATAGTCTGCTCTGGCCTCTGGCCTCCTCCCTCCCCGGCCTCCTCCCTCCCCACCCTCCTCCCCCCAACTCCAAAGCCAAAGATTTGAGGAGTTATGTTTTCCCTGCAAGTACCGTTTCCCCCTCAGCTCTCCTCAGTGACACTTGCTCAGTGCTTATTTGCTGGTAACTAACAAATTTCCTCTCTGCTATCCCAAAAAATTAAGTGTGCAGGCAGTAACCACAGCCTTGAGCAGATCGCAGAGCTGAAGCCCTGGCTCTGCCGAGGAGCAGGCGGCAGCACGGGTTTGGAGGGAAGGAGGGCGCGGGGGGAGGCCAGGCCCCAGCGCGGGCTGCTGCTGCCATCTAGCCATGGCCGGGGGTCCAGGCCCAGCGCGGCCTCACCCACACACGCTTTTTGGGTCTATTTTCAGTGCAAGCGACTAGTTTTCTGCATCTTTGCTTTTTTGAGCCACCAAGGAGAAAATATCTTTGAAGGTCTCTTCATTCAGCCCACCCTTTCTGATCCCTGCCCAGGAGCCCTGACCCGTGTGAGGTGGCACCTCAGACTCCTGGAGCCGTTTCCCTGTGTGCCCCGCTGAACGTGCTGCCAGGGTGTTGGATGTGGTTCTTTCTTTTGCTCCAACAGCCACACCGTGGCAATGGTTTATCATCCATTCACACTTCTTTTTTTTTTTCTTCCCTTTTTTTTTGAGGCAGCAGTGGGTCACCTCTCCTCAGTAGCTCCTCAGAGGCAGCTGCCCACCTTTGTGACCCCATTCTTAGATCCATTTTAGCCCCGAAGCACCAGCATCTCACCAAGCACAGCCTCAGTGGGAAGGCAGACCAGGAGGTAGTGGTGTCTGAACTGCAAACCCCTTTGCTGGACCAATGGGACTGTGCTGCAAGGTTCATCCCCATGGCATTGCCCGACCTGCTGGGGAATAGGGTGGGGACAAACACATGGGGGCTGGGGGGACCTCAGGAGGGCTCTAGCCCAGAGTCCTTTAGGATCAGCTACAAGGCCAGCACAGGGCTTTGTCCTTTCAGGTCTTGAAAGCCCCAGAGATGGAGCCTGGGCAGCCCCACCAGCATCCTGGTCCCTTCCCAGTTGTCATTATGGGGCAAGTTTCTCCTTGCACCCAGCCTGAATGCCCTGGTTCAACCTTGTGTCTGTTGTTAACACCAACAATCCTGCAAAGCCACTCTACAGAAGCTGGCATCAATTGGTTCCATCGACTTACCTCCCAAGAAAACCCCTGACAACAGAGAACCTAAACTAACCCCAGATGTGATAAAGCAAAATAAAAATGTTGCAGAAATAGCTACTGGAAGAGCCAAGCCTTGAACTGGGCCCCCAGCAGGAAGCTGACGGGACATTTGAGGTAACAGCCTTAATAAAAAGAAAAAAAAAAAAAAAGCCACTCATTTTGAAGTATTCTGTGTATTAAAAACCCCAAGCCCTCTATTTCCCATTTTTGTGAACAGATGAGAAGGGAGTTTGGTTTGGTTTGGTTGAGGTTTTTTTGAGCTGTGCAGCAGTTTAATTATTACTTTATACATTTTCCTTGTACTTTCTTATTTGTGCTTGTTCTCTCTAATATCTTGCTTATGCTGTGGTCTAACATTGGGGGTGTGGGATTCATTTGAAAGTTTTCCATTTCTCTCCTTTCTCCTGCCTTCCCTGGCTCTGTCAGATGGGGTTTTTTCTGATGCTTTTTTTTTTTTTTTTTGAGCTGAGCTCCATCTTGCGGGCTTTTGCTTGGCTAATTAGTCACTGCATCGTTATCTCTGAGAGGATCTCCCTCGGCCCGGGTCAGAGGAACACCTCGGCTTTGCCTGCAGTCAGATATAATCACCCACTGGGGGATGAAAGCTGCATGGCACAAGCAGATGAGTCCTACAGCACCTACCTCCTGGGGAGTTTGGCGAGCCATCCTGGCAGGGTGCAGGAGAAACTTCCCTCCCTCGAATCAGCAGTCTCCACGGTGAGTTGGATTTTATTTTTGCTTTTCACTTTGGTCAGACACCTTAATGGCTTAAGGCAAGTTATGACTGCGAGAAAGCAGGAGAAATGTTGCTGAGAAATATTTATTGAGCTGTTACAGTGAAATGCTGTTGCTGCTGTTGAACTATGGTAGCAGTAAGTGGAGTTTCTAAGCAGGATGGTTTTTTTATCTACCAACACAATAGATAATTTTCTTCTTGTCCTCACAGTAAGGGCAGCAGCCGCTTTGTTATCTTGCTGAAAACTGCATCCGTGTTATCCTGTTCAAGCACTGCATCCCCATTCCTTGCAAGAGGGCCAACCCAGAGCTAATATCTTGCTCTTCCCAGCTAGTGAGCTTAGTTGCCAAATACAACTTGCTTAAGCTCACTGAATGCCCAAATCCTGTTCTCCCAAGGTAGAGAACTGCATTTTAAGGATGGATGAAATAATACCTGTGATTGCAAAGTACTTTGTGTGTGATTGCAAAGTACTTTGTGAATCCTTTGTACTGAGCTGCTACACTTGCCCTTTCTCAGCTTGTATGCAGTGCTTGCTGTGTTCCCAAGGTATGTAGACTGACCCTGCCCTTCCCCAGCAATGGCAGGGTGATGTTAGCAGCCCAGCAGGGAGCACTGCTGTCTTTGCATCTCCAGTCTGAAAGCATTTCTGTCTTTGCTGCCTTACCTGAATTGCTGTGCAGCCTTGGTGTCTCTCTTGACTGCTTTCTGGACTGGAACATGGCAGTTGGCGCTGTACCATAAATGCAAGTTGAGCCAATCAATCCTTTGCAAAACACTCTGACAGCATGAACTGAAGAGAGCATAACCAGAAAACACCTTTTTGTGTGTGTGGGAATACTGTGCGCAAGACAGGGACCAGCTCCCTGAAGTGAGGGAGAAGAGGGGTGTTGGTTTCAGTGTGCTAATGCTTTTGTCTTTAGGCAAAGACTAACAGACTGAGGAAAATTGTTGCTGTAGTATAAGCATCTAGAAACACATGCAAATAAGGGTCTAATATGAGTTGGAGTGTAGCAATACTTGCAAGACAACATGGACATACCCAAGACTGCAGTGTGCTCCCCTGAGGGAGCTCCCTTCGCTTGTCAGGGCTCAAGCATTTGCCTGTAATGCAGGTGGCCTCTCCTTACCGCAACTGAGGGGACTCAAGGGGCCACCATTGTTCGTGCCCAAAGCACTCACATTGGCATTAGCCCTCAGACTCACCCTGCAAAGGGGAATGTCTTGGTGGCTCTACCACTCTGAGTGTTCATCAGCTTTCCAAGAGTGGCACTGCTGTGGTTTAGCTTCTCTAAACACCTCCTGCGTGCAGAGGACTACAAAACAGCTGAAGAGCAATAGCCAAGCTTGCCAAAATGTAAGTCCCAGCCCTATATATGCTCGCTGTTCTCAATGTATTCTCAGGGTAGTCAAATACAGTGTTTTAACTAGCTAAAGATGAATTTGAATTGGAGGCATTTGTGACATGGGTGTTGAAACCAGACCATAGCCACTGAGATAGAATCTCAACTATCAAGTAGATACCAACTACCTTCAAACTGTAAAGAAAACTAAGCAATGCGTGTCAAAACCAGGGACACTTCTCTAAAGCAAATTACTCTCACTTCTTTTGGTACTGGTTGCAAGAGAATTTGGTGTTTATTGCATGAGAAAATTAAAAATAATAATTATTGCAATGATTGATGACCTTTTACTTTTTGACCCTCAAATAACATATTTGTCTAAGTTCTTCTTCTAATACTTGTGGAATTATTTTTTTTTTTAAAGGGCTGGTTTTGATCTGAAAAGCAAGCTTTCCATTTCAGTCTTACTGCAAATTGGTGCTGTGTTTAGCTAGAGAAGATCTGTTTAAATGATAGTACTTACTGGGGGAGAGGGCTGTGAGAGGAGAGGAGCCTTCCCTCCAGCTCCAGGTTTGTTCCCACCCCTGCACTGCTCCCGGCTCTGGGTTAGTCTGCTGCTGGAAATGAAGCAAGGGCATTTGTGTGGGGGTAGAATCCTTTCTCTTTCAAGGGGATTCATGCACTGACACTGTTTGTCTGCAAGGCCTGTGTTGTAGCCTACAAGTCAGCAGCTTAAAAATTAAATTGTTAAAATACTCATGTAGCAAGATGACGGAAATCTGCCCCACGGTACACTCTGACAGTGGCAGCTCCCCACCTTGTCCCTTACTTCCTCTCAGCCAGTTCCCTCTGTTTCAGTATTCACCACTCTCTCCTTAACACATTCCCATCTCAGATTTCATAGGACCAGCGTTTCTCACCTTTTTTTTGGTATATGAAACTACATTTCCAGCAAAGGATGCCATCTGACCTCCACTACAGGAGGCTCAGCTAGACTTGTTTCAGACCTCAAGCAGCTTCACCACTCAAGAGAGAGGAGCAGGGTAATGAGAAGCCATGCCCTCATCTCAGGGAGGTGGCTTGGTATTTGCTTCAGAGAGTCATCCTGAGAGAACAGACAACACCATCGTCACTGCCAGTGAGCGGAGTGACAGACGGGGACATGAGGAGCAGGAGTGCCACCGTCTCTGTAAACAGCCCAGCGAAGTCCATGCATCCACTGTGAGACAGACACGGCACCATACAGAGCATGGGTAGCAAGAAGCAAGCACAGGCTATTCTTGGCTCCAACTTAGATATTTGTTGAGCTAATTATATAAGACAGGTGCAGCTGATCTCAGTTTTTCTGGCATGCAGCTCCTTCCTCCCTCCAGTATCAGACAAGCTTGCCCCAGGGAGGAATAATTAAGATGTGCAGTTAGAACAACTAGATTTGAGCAATGAACATGGTGAAGCAGAACAAAGGTTTTGATGGCCCAAGACTTGGGGAAGGGAGGTCAGGCTAAACCATAGGAGTTTACTGCTTACTTTTGCCATATCTTTGCTGTGTGCTATATGGTGCTCCAGCTTGCACTAGGAAATGTATTTTCCCATTTTGGATGGTAGGGAATCCCCACAGTCGGGAGGGCCTGATTTACCACGTGACTGATTCCTGTTGCTTAGGGTATTTTAAAATCAACCAGAAAAGTAGAAACGGACCACCAAAATTCTATGGAAGCCAGGAGCAGGGCCACAGTGAGATGAAGGATACTCAGTATCCCAAAGCTCAGACCATCTGCTTCAGTGCAATTCAACTTCAAATAAAACTTGGGTCTTGCTTAAAAACACACCACTATTGCTGTAAAGATTTATTACTCCTACAAGTACTAAAAGTCAGCAACCCACTTTTTTTTTTTTTTGACACTCAAGAAGATTAACAGTTTTTAAGCACTTGATACTCACCTTAGGCAGGGCTTACAGAGCACTAGCTGAGGCTGTGACATACCTGCCACGGAAGAGGAAGGTAAAGAACCGAGGCCAGCTACATCTCTTTTGTGGAACCTTGTAAGTTAATCAAAATGCTTATTAGCATGTTGCCACTGTCCTGGCCTCCAGCAGAGAGAAACAGATTTTTTTTTTTTTTTTTTTTTTTTTTGAGACAAAACCCAGTGAAATAGCTAAACCAACCAATCAGGTTAAATGCAGATCAAGAAACTAATTGGCAGCCTGCCAAATTCCTCTCAGGGAAGCTTACTAATTAGCTTCCACAAGTGATTGCCTTTAAACTATCTGCTGCAGAGGGTCTTCACAGGCTGCAAGTAAAGGAAGCCAGACTGTGCTGCTTGCCCACCAGGGTAAGAGAATAGGCTCCAGCACTAGTTGCTGGCACAGGTATCCCATAAGGGCTCACTACAGCTGTACTATCTTCTGGCTCAACCATCCCTAGCCTTCAAAGAGGCAAATTTAAAGGTAGCATGTCTCCTTTAGACAACTGCAGTCCTTCCAGCAGTACTTTTTCTGCCTACTTGTTAGGTTTTTTTCAATAGATCAAATGCACTTAGCTCTCACAGGGCGAGATTTAGCTGTGAAATTCTTACAGTATTAATATTTGGTTACCATTCATTACTTTTGCTTTCATGCTAAGAATCATTAAGTTTCCACATGAATTTGTATAAGCTAAAAGAAACCTTGGTTTGAATGCAGGGAGTTTCTTTGAGATTAAGGCCCTCGCTCCACTATGTGTGCGTACTGAAGTTTGCATCAGTGTATTCGGTGGCCAAACTGCTGGCTACTATATGCATGAGAATAAAGGCAAGTGCTATTTCAATCACAAGCTTGAAGCTAGGAGTGAAGCAAATAAATATTTTTTTTTTTAAAAAAAGTTGCTTGGGATGCGCCTCAAGAGAATGAGGAATGAGGCGCCATTACTTCTGTTTACCCTACTAGCTCAGCTAGTGACAAGTGCAATCCCAGCTGAAAGCACAGAATGAAAGTTAAACATTGTCTTTCACAGCTGCTTGTATGAAAACAGCTTTATTTTGCATCTTGGTAGAGACTCTGTTTCTATCAGCAATGCTACGCTTTGGATGACCCTTTAAAATTTAACACTTACTCTCAGTTAGCTTAAGCTTTACATACTTACTTGATACATTAAGGTCTTCCTCTTTACGTATCAGGCATTTGCTAAGCGAATCCTGCAGTCCAGGATCTTCTGGCAAAAGGAACAGATCCAAATCTGGGACCAACTACCTTGTCAGAAACATTTCACAATTCTAGTGCAACAAGTGGCAGTGAACTAGCATCAGGTTGATTAGAAATCAGAATGCTCTACTCCAGTAAGCAGACAGACCTGGTTTCAGCTGGGACAGACTTTCTTCATAGTATCTAGTAAGAGACTATGTTTTGGATTTGTGCTGAGAAGAAGGCTGATAACATGCTGATGTTTATAGTTGCTGCCAGGACAGTCAAGGGCTTTTCAGCTTCTCTGCTGTGCCAGTGTCTGCAGGTGCAGGAGAAGCTGGGAGGGAGCACAGCTCCAATTTCTAGCCTAGGATTTAATTTTAGGATGAGGATTGAGACCCAAATTGGCCAACGGTATATTCCATATCTCATGCCCAGTATATAGATGAGGCTTCTGTCTCTCTCTGGGTCCCCCCTCTCTCAGGGTCATCTCAGTCTCTCCAATACTCAGGCTCTTATCTCCTTTCCAGGACTGTGGTTTCGGAACTCTCCCTTCTCTGGGATTGTTACTCAGGAACAGGCTGAGCCTTTGGTCATGAGGCAGTGAGCAGTTTCACTGCATATCACTCATATATATCACTATTATTATTTTCAATATTTTCATAGTTTAGTTATTAAATTGCTCTTATCTCAACCAACAAGTCTTTTCCCTTTACCCCTTTAATTCTCTCCCCCCTCCCCAGGAGGGAGAAGGGTGAGCTAGTGGTCATTGTGATGTTTTGCTGATAGCCAGGGCCAAACCATAACACAGACACTAATTTTATCATCAACCTACCCTGTATTAGCTCCTAGTATTTACTACATATCTATCCCATTTAATACAAAATTTAACAGGGTAGCATGTATTTTCATGACATTAAGTAAAGAGCTTCTAATAGTATTATGTGAACAAAGGATGTCAAGTCCCATCTCTTATCAAACATTTTATATTAAAGCCCTGCGCAACAAGGGTCAGCCATCACCTACTAGTCAGCCACATAGTTTCAGCTTAAGTTTTCCCATTACATATTTTAATCCTCACACACATAACAAGCAGCTTGCCAGTGGCAGCCATGGAACCTGTGCTGTATTCTCTCATTAATGAGTAGATGTGTTTAAGTAGCCATCAGACCTGGGCCCCGTAGCTACAGACTAACATGAATAAAACCCAGCACTGCACTGAACTTGCAATATCCAACAGTATTAAACCTATATTCAATAGTGAAAGACAAATGTAATTCCACAAGAATTCACACAGTATTCAACTTGTTGATAGTCAAGCTTTTTCTAATCAATTCTTACAGACACAGTTTAGTTTCCACACCCATTAAGGGGTACCTTCACTTCAGTAAGTTGGGAGGGCAAGGGTAGAGGAAGAGATAGTAATTGTGTTATTCATTTATTAATAAGCTCTGGGCTTGCAGCATCTGGTCTGCCTTCATATATGCTATAAGAGCCATCCATGACAGATTAATTTTCTACAGATTAACCAAAACACAGGACCAGTTATTTCAATATACTTTATTTTAAAACAGGCAGGTCACAAAACACTAAGCTTAGCCCGTTCTGCCATACACAAGCTACAAATACTTGTTTGACAGTTGAGGGTCAGTCTTTAGTAGCATACATGAAAAGTGAATAAAAATCCATATAAAACAATATTCAAATAGTTTCCATAGGAACACAGATAATTGTGACCCATCTCCTAGTCATTTTTGTTGCATTTATGCCAAACCTAAACTTTTAAAAAAACACTGAAAAATTCTAGCAAGAATTAAGTTAATGGTCCCCCAAATGCCCTAAATTCAATGACTAACCTTGCAGTTAAGTACTAAATATTACCTATACATTAATACTAGCTGAAGCACAAGTTGCTGGATAGTCAATTCCGCTTTCCCAGGCACAAGAGAGTGGCAGACTAGCAACATCTTGCTCCTCCACTTCAGCTAGGAACCCTTGCGCCTTAATCTGCTGCATTAGTTGCCTAGAAAGAAAAACACAACAGTCAAAAGAGTATTTCACCATGATGTGCCGAAGAGGAGATCAGTACTTTTTTTTTTTACTGCTGGGGAGCATGAAATCAACCCTTTCCTCATCATCTGCAATCCAGACAACATTACCAGAGCAAAATCAGCAAAAATAAAAGCAGGACCTGCACAGGTCACTTGTGGCTGGCTGGGCTCTAGGGCAAGTGCCAATACCAAGCTGGTTTCACCATTTCTGCATAGAATTTAGATCTGCAAAGATACACCTATATACCTGTAGTGACATCTGTATACCACATGCTATACAGATTTAATGACTCAGTGCTCATTAGTTCAGAATTTCAGACCTATGTCATTGACTACCCCTTATCCCACACCGTCACATTCCTGGGTAACTTAAATCAAGTAAAAGCATGGATGACAAACTAGGAATGTTAAGTGACATGGTTCTCACTGGTCAGCTAACTCCTTCCATACTCAGAGACAGGAGCTGTGCTGAAAGACAAGCTCAGAAGCAGCTTCTGTTGACTGAGTTTTTGGACTTAGTTATCTTACACTATATGCAAGGCAAGAAGTTGTGCTACACTACATGGCTCCCCATATACTACTCAGTTTTAGACATACGTAGTCAACCTATCCTTTATCTTTCACAGTTATCTAGCCACAAATTTAGTTTACACCTTATATAGATTACATTCCAAAAAGCTTTCACCTGTGCTAGAAAGATCTGCACTGTAACTTCATTGATACATCCATACCAGATAAGGGACAGCTTGTATCACAAAAGGTTCCTGCCAGAAAATGCAGGAGGTCACGTAGGGCTGAAAGGGAGCTGAGGATTTGGATGATGGCTATGTCTGCACAACGAAGCTCAGTAGGCCTCAGACCAAGCATTACATTTTAACAGAAACCCTGTGCTATAGTGAAAAAGATAATTCTTGTCCTGCAGAGCCTTTTTAGTTCAATTAGACACAAGCCTGGAATCTTATGCAAAGTCTAAAGCTTCATTCAGTTTGAGGAACACTTAAATTGATGGGAGGCTTCACCAAAGGAAAGAAACAATACAAGCTTTGCTTATGGAGGCAAGGCTAGGAAAAGACTAGAGGAAGCTTCTTCTTACTTTTATGGCAGGAACTCCCCTGAACTTAAGCGCTTTCAGTAAATTTGAAAGCAACCCAATAGAAAAATTAGTCATGCTTTAGGGTAATGCTGCTGCCCAAAGACTCTCTGCCAGTTTAGTAGGCAGACTTCAATATAGAGGACTAAGGGTTTCCTCTTACAGGAAACCCAACTTTATATAAAGATGCAATCTGTTAACCCATCTTGCACAGAAGAGAATCCAAGTTTCTTTAAACTACTGTTTAAGGTGCAGTTTCACAGTATCCTCACACTCAAGAGACAGTCCTGCTTTCTTTGCTTACCTCTTTAATAACTTCCCATGGAGAGCTACCACTCCGCACTGAGCAATGAGCCAGAGCTCAACCTAAACCAAGGAATAGCTCTCAAACAGGCAGATCATATTGTGAAGCAGCACTGTTGAGTGTCCCTGTCTCCTGCAGTTAGGACTTAGCAGGCTACGAATTTAGAAGACAGCATACTATTAGAACTGGGACTGACTGGTCTCTGATTAGTGGTCACAGAAGCTAGCTGTAAAGAAGCTACAATGATTCTATATGTTGCGCAAGAGTGAAAAACACCAGCTAGAAGCCCATGTTAACGAAAAGACTCCTAACACAACCCCTTTAAAAGCACCTCTCCTGGAAGTGAGGACATCAGAGAAAGGAGTAATGGGTAGTGTTAGGATTGTTCTAAGCACACAGCAAAAGCCTTCAGAGGCATTGCCTTCTTCCACACCACAAGGAGGTTTTACAAGAGCTACAGCACCAAAACTATGGCCCTGCTTGTTAAGGAGCAGCCAAGGACATGAGTTATTCACTACAGTCATCTGTATCAAAAGCACTGATAGATCAAGACACTTCATTACTAACCATGCTGGTCTTGACATTACATAGTGTATTGGTGGCCTCTGGAATCCATTGAAAGTAGAAGCAGCTGCAACAGTATAGGCACCCATGTTTTCAAACAGGATCCAGTCACCAACTTGCAACTCTGGCATATCAAAACGCTCAACAATACGATCTAGGCCATCACATGTTGGTCCCCATATGCTGCAGGAATAGCAGCTGTCATCCGGTTTAGGCCGCTAAAGAAGAGAGTTGAGTATAATTAGACTATCAAAAAATAGAGCTTCCAGAAGTAATATAATAACTAGTATAACTTTCCATCTTGCAGGGAAGAGGAGGAAGAGCTGCTTGCACATCCTTCTCCACCCTTAGCTTTGAATTAATTCCACTGCATGCTTCCTAAGTCAAACACCGAAGTCTGGTGACATGAAGGGAGCAGTGAACTGAGAAGCGACTGCTGTGACAAGGACTCCCCCTGACACATGACTAGTATGCAATACTTCTGAATGAGCATACCTTCTGCAGAACTGGTTTAACATGTGCATGATCATACAAGATGCAGTTAAACGATCCATAGACTCCATCATTCACATAGTACATAAGAGTTTTGTCATTTGCATCATCTTCATCTGGAAGAAATTGAGATTCCAGTAAGAGAATGCTTGGAAACAAACAGAGTCAGCTAGAAGTAAAACTAGGTCTAGATTTACATACCATCAGAACCTGTTTGCTCCTTTAACACAATTTTTTTTGCAATGATGTTGACTGCCAGCGTGAATGCTGATGCAACATAGTATCTTCCTGGCTCTGCAATAATATTTACTCCAGAATCCAAAGGAAAGTATTTATCCAGTGCTGGGTTGATTACACTTGTGATCTAGGGAAGAAATCAGTTGCCATTATTAGTAATTCAGCAGTTACATAGGTGCTATTTCAGAAGTTAGAGGTGCTAGTTTAGAAGTCCGAGATGAAGTCAGACTTTTATGCTCAAAATAATAACTATAAGTAATAGAAGTAATAACTACTTGCATACCATAATCTCTATTGATTGCTTTTACTTTATTTTGCTATTCAAAGTTTTGTTTGGGATTAAGTTTGCATAAAGCAACAAAAGCAGACATCACTTGCAGCATAAAAAAGTGAAGTTACCAAACGGCTCATGTTTGAGTCTAAAGCAAGTCACTCCTCATTAATCTAGCATTAATACCCTGCAAGTCCCCACACTTCAACTTTAATTTCTAGTCCACTTGTAGTTCTGCTGATCATGCAATATCCCCGAGCTTACTGCATCCTAAAGAAGTAAGCCTTCTGTATTCTTAAGATCCTGCGGGATTTCTCATCAACCTTTAAAGTTCAGCTGCCTTCACAAACAGTTTTTTACAAGTCCTGAAGTTATCAGTGCTTACTAAGCTGCCTCCAACCACAACATGACTACACTACACCACAAAGTCCAATGACAACATAATCTGCTCTTGATGCTTCACATAAGCCAATACTACACTAGGAGAAGCCAGCCTTCATTAAGAGCTATTGCAAGTGAGGCAACATTAGCCCACATTAGCAGCAGAAAACTCATTTAATGTAACTTATTTGCTCTCTCCTTGTGTAAATATGCAATCACTTAACACCACTTGAGACTAACAGGTGCTCTGACAACACTGCTGTTAAGTCTAAGTCCTATTAATACCCAGCCACCTTGTCTCTTCTGAAAGCAGTATTTCTGTGTGAAAGTAGGCTGGAAGACTGATCAATCAAAAAATGATCCAAAAACTAGTTCTAAACCAGATTAGTTGCTGATCTAGTTTGCTGCGTCAATGCTCACGTCACCCAGGACAGCGTGGGTTCAGGGTTACCTCTTCACCCCATTTGGGAGCACTGCCAATCCAGATAGTCTTAACTACAGCATCAACTGCAAGTAGTCTATGCCAGTAAGAATCAAGCCTGGAATCAAAACCTGCTTTACAAGTTTGAGATCTCTGCACATTTATGCAGTGATTTAGCTATGTATCCAATGGGTTCATTCAGCTTTCAGATTAATTCCTCTCTTTTTCTCATGCCTACCAGTAGAAAATCAAGATTTTGTTTAAACCAGATCAACATCCAAAGATGACTCTAAAATACGAGTTCTTAGCAACACCATACCTCTTCAAATTTAAGCTTGACATCTTCAGAGCCAGGGAAGCCACCACCAATATCAAGCAGATACATATTGAAGCCAAGTTCAGCCTACAACAAGATAAAAGGCAACAGTGTCAAGAAACCAGTTCTTAGTTTATCATTTTAGCTTAAAAAGCAACGTAAAGTCATTTCATTAATACTTGGAACAGAGCTAACTCATTGTGTTCAAGTACTAGTCACTTGAGTTTGAGCTGCTGATTTTAGCACATCTGTAGATGAGTTTTGCAGAAGGGGTCAAGATAAGCCATTATGGCCTCAAAAATTCCAAAAACATTAGCGACTTAGCAAGCTCTTAACCCCATAAGAGTTTTACACGGGATTCAGTTTTGCCACAAGAGTTGAGCAGCAGTTCCAGAGAAAGTGCAATTAAACTTACTCCCATATCAAACACACAGCGAGCATCAGAAATGGCTTGAACGAAGGTCTCTGGGTCTGTACATCCACTTCCAACGTGGAAACTAGGAAGAGATACAAAATGTCAGTTGCTATTTGGTAAATTAGTCAAGAAGTTTATACAAAACTCAAGTCCTGATATGCAAAGGCATCTCTGTTATCAGGCAGACCATTTCAATAAATATTATTTAATATGATTGTATTTTGACATTATCAACTCACCTGACTCCAACGATGGCAAGGTCAAGCTCTTTTGCACGCTCAAGAAGAAGCCTGCTTGTCTTCAGTGTAGCTCCAAACTTAACACTCAGACGACAAACTGCTTTGGAATCATCAGTTGTAATGCGCAAGACTAACCTAGAAATAAAAAGAATAAATAAAAGAAGGTTTAAGGTCCAGTACAGAAGACACCATTATCAGACACTGGCTAAGAGTACATTTATTTTCCTCATAATTTTGCAGCCTATCTTAACGAATGTAGAACAAGTTTCAGATAACAGATGTTTCTGTAACTTGAACTCAAGCAAGAATTACAGAACAATTAGCATAACTTACTTGGCTTTTGGATGGGCCCTTGCAACTTTCATTAGTTCAACTTCGCTATCAAATGTCATCATCTGTACACCACTGCTGGCAGCATGTTTGATTTGAGATACTTGTTTGCAGGGATTTGCATATATTATTCGCTCAGGAGGTACACCAATGCTCTGTACCAACTGTATTTCCGTCTGAAGAAAGAACAGATTACACTTGTGAAAAATATTTCTAGATGGATGATCAAACCAATCAGTACAATAAAAAGTGAAGCTACTTGGCTACACTTAATTTTATATTAACACATCTTGTAAAGCTGAACATATATACTATCACCACAGATCAGAATGCAGTCAAGATCTTACCTTACTAGCGCAATCAAATCCTGCACCAAGAACAGCAAGTGTCTTCACTACAGCTCTGCTGTCGTTACATTTTACGGCATAGAAGGGGGTTACACGTGGAAGGGCTTTATGCCATCGCATGTGCTTCTTAACAATATCCCCGAGGTCAGCAACATAGAAGGCATCTTTATCATCCTAGAGCAAATACAGATCTTGAATTACAAACAACGGATAACAGGATAAGCCTAGAGGTCAGCATTTGAGGAGGAGGTTGCCTTGCAATCTGCAATGACAACTGTTCCAGTAGTTTATAAATCTGTAGCGTCATGAAATGCCGTGATTTTCCTGATATACTTACAGAAGATGATACTTCATTTATTTTTTGGTCAAGGATATCCTTGGCAGTAAAGCCTTCGTCAAGGAAGGTGAATTCAAATTCTTCATTGCTGAAGCCACTCATGATTTCTGAGATTTGAGGTTTACGTGAAAGGATTTAAGTACAAACTGTTAATACAAAAAAAAAAACACCCCACCACCATTTGTTACTTCATTTAAATTCATATGGTTTACATTCACTACTTGACTTAAATTCATATAGTCATTATATGACCATTACATCATGGTCGTATGGTTCACAATTATACAATTCCTACAGTGATCACCAACAGTGATATAGATTAGGAACTTACACAGATTATGGATCAGATTTAATCAGAACCAACAAGGCACTCCACAAAATAATCTTGCTAGCTTGAAGGCAAGTTCTTTCTGTTCAGCAACTGTATGATGTACTAAACCTATAAAAAAAATCAAATAAATATTGTCAGATATTACTAGTCCAAGTCCCTGGAAGTTTCTATTGTCTTTTCCTTCACCTCCACATCAGAACTGTTAATATTATGGCTAGTACCAGCATCAACATACTTACCACTTTTTTTTTTTAACAACTCTTAAGCCCTATTGTAGCTCACCAGTTTCTGGGGAAAGGGCTTACATGTTACTACATACAGAATCTGAGGATGTTACTGACCACTGAGTAGTTAACAACCTTCACTAAGTCAAAGCCAGTTGAATATCTGGCTGCTCACTACAGTTCAGACTACACATAAACCAGCCATGAGACTATGTCTTTCCTTGAAGTTTCCCTGTCGGTGGTTAGAGCTGCCCTGTTCTACCCATGACCTCCAGGCTACATGAAAAGAAAACCCCAGCTGACAGGAGTGGCAGATGCACACTAGAAGTACGGTTTCTAACTGCAGTCTTAACAGTGATCCCAATTAACACTTTATAACAGGATATTACAGTAGTCCATAACAAATCTGCATTGTTAACAGAAATCTACCAGCTCAGTAGAAAGTCCCTTGAGAATCAGAACTAAAGAGCAAAAGCACATTCCTCTGCCATGCCAGACCTAAGAAGTCCACAGCAAAGTGTATGGGTCGTCCTTTTACTTGGTAGTCCAAATAGAGAATGACAGTCTACTCCATTAAGCTGTTAACTCAAGCAGAAGTGTGTGCTACCTTTTAAAGACCTCAGCATTGCAAGTGACTCATAGGGAAGATATGGTTTAATTTAACCAGGTCCAGCCCTCTGCCTTTTCTCAGCATTTTTAACACTCAATCTAGCCACACAGATTCAGAATGAAAATGATGAAAACCCTAAATTATTCTTTCATCTTTACTTACATCACTGTTCCCTCTATTTTCAAAAAGGCTGGCTATAAACCATATAAAAAATAACTTATGTTTTACAGCTGTAACAAATTAACAAGGTTCTAAGACCAACAGAATCATTCATTTCCATACACTGTGTATACCAGAATCCCTTAAAGTGTATCTACTGGAAGACTTTGAAAAGTCGTTTCACCCTTCAGAAACATATGGCACCTGAATCGTCAGTGTCAAGAAGTACTGCACATTTTTTGACCAATTCTCACTTATCAGAGACAAACCAGATCTGAGATTCAAACTAGATTAAGCTTTAACTGTAATGAAATAAAACCCAACAGTCCACTGAGCCTCATTCTCCCCCAACTCTCATTCACATGCAGTGTTAATTCTCCCAGAGGCCAGATTAAAGTCTTCTCTTAAAAGCCTCTTTGAAAGGACCTTAAGAACAGCAAATTAAACACTTCTCAGGAAGCTGTTTGTTACTAAAGAGGAGCTGCATCTTATCATAAGATGATTTCAATAAGATGTTGCAGCTTTGCAGAAAGCAGTCCAGGGTCGTCTTCTAGCTGTGGTTAAGAGAAGTGAACACCATCAGGGAGAATTTAGCTTATCCACTCCTCTGCACCAAGCTACATGAAAAGCACTTTTACTACTACTATTACTTTTCCTGTTACAGGAATTACTTTTACGGGCCACAGCAGACTTTGATCAGAAGCTCTTGCAAGCTTTCCATCTCCACCTTATTGCACAATTTTAACTACAGGGTAATTACACAGAATATAGACAGCACATCATCATGTGGATGCAAACTGTAGCCTCCCAGCATATATTTCTATTTGGATTGTGTGCAAAGTCTCTGCAGCTTCCCAGAAGCAAGGCAATTTATGCTCCCTTAGAAGTCGTTCTCCAGAACATTCCCTTATTCAGCAGCTGTATTTAGACACAGCTGAGTCATGCCTGCAGGCTCTGTACTCAAATACCAAAGCTGAAGCTAGAAAGGGTGCCCTGGGCACTCCTCACCCGAGTCAGCACATCGCTGCTGACTGCTGTGGCGAAGGACGCGGCTGGCTGCTCCCATCTCACTGCCGGCCTGTTTCCCAGTGAATCCACACGGTCCATACTGGAGCCTGCCACCCGCCCGGGCTCGGGCCGCGCTGCCCGGCACCGGGGCACTGCACACCCCAGCCTGACACTGCGGCTTCCCCAAGAGACACTTCACTCTGCCCTGGGTGACGCCGTTATCACAGCCCGCTCCTTGGCACAGCTTAGCGCCCACCCGCGGC